>NW_011898064.1:1323-2379 GCF_000151845.1 Pteropus vampyrus | reverse complement strand
GGCAGGGGGAGGGAATTGCAAACCACAGAGACGCGTTTGAAATGAACAGGACCTACACGAGCCAGCCACGGTGATACAGGCATCGTTACCAGGGGGAAAGGTCCGAGTTTCGAATGCTTGTCAGAATCCTTCAACTTCTCAAATAATCCTACAAAAAAAAAAAAAAAAAAAAAATCCCACACCGACGGGTACTTCTGACACATTAGAAAACAAGGAAGTCGACTGCACGTTACAGGGAGGGGGCCAGCTGACCTTCTCGCCGCAGGAAGCAGGGGACGCCCAGGGCTTCTGCGGCCCTTTCGTTTTGAACACGTAGCTGGGGACACAGGGTTGAGTCTGAGTTAATCAGAAGTTCCGTGGAGGAGAAAGTTCCTGAGCAGGATGCCGAGGGGGAAGGAGAGGCTCGTCAGGGCGCACGTAGGGGCCGCACTGTCCTGCTGGGCCCCTGACGACAGAGGGGACGCGGGGATCCAGATTCATAAGTGGTACGGGCTTTCCCCGTCACGCACACCGGGGCTGGGGACACAAAACAAATGGTCCCATTGTATAGAGCAGATACGTGCATGGCAGGAGGCAGGAGGCGGGGGTGGGGGGGGCGTGGCCGGGAAACATCTCCGTCCTAAATGAAGGCAAGCTCAGAAAACGCTGGAATGTCAGAAGTCCCGTGGTATACACGGACGTCTTTTGGAAAAACCGTGACATTGAGGGACCAGTCAGTTTTCTTGAACAAAGAGAATAATTTTAAAGGTGGAGGGGGGGGAAACGGATGAAATTGTCCTGGACGCGGGAGATCGTGTATCAGGACGTGTGCGAGTGTGTGTGAGAACAGGAGTGTCCACGGTGACAGTGCTCATCACAGACAGAGGACAAGGCTCGAAGCGGATACGCCGTGGGTGGCGTCTGTGGTCCCCGCCACCGAGGACGGATTCCGAGGCTCAGAAAGGTTAAGCGATCTGATCGGCTGGCATAGCATTAAAGGAGGCAGAGGTGAGATTTCAACTCGGTTCCGTCTGATGCCGAAGCCCCTTGCTCCGTCTCCACTACCATGTTGTCACT
>NW_011898064.1:0-503 GCF_000151845.1 Pteropus vampyrus | reverse complement strand
TCAGAAGTCCCGTGGTATACACGGACGTCTTTTGGAAAAACCGTGACATTGAGGGACCAGTCAGTTTTCTTGAACAAAGAGAATAATTTTAAAGGGAGGGGGGAAAAAAAAAACAGACGAAATTGTCCTGGACGTGGGAGATCGTGTATCAGGACGTGTGCGAGTGTGTGTGGGAACAGGAGTGTCCACGGTGACAGTGCTCATCACAGACAGAGGACAAGGCTCGAAGCAGATACGCCGTGGGTGGCGTCTGTGGTCCCCGCCACCAAGGACGGATTCCGAGGCTCAGAAAGGTTAAGCGATCTGATCGGCTGGCATGGCATTAAAGGAGGCAGAGGTGAGATTTCAACTCGGTTCCGTCTGATGCCGAAGCCCCTTGCTCCGTCTCGACTACCATGTTGTCACTCGACGCAGGGACAGACCATGGGACACCTTAAAAAAAAAAAAAAAAAAAGCCAGAGAAGGTTGAGAGCCATAGGAAAGCATCGAATCGGCCTGACTGA
>NW_011898063.1:4104-6375 GCF_000151845.1 Pteropus vampyrus | reverse complement strand
GAAAGAAACTTCTAACTGATCTACTTGCTACTTCCACCTTTTTTCCCCCCATCTACAATCCATTTTTCAGAACTCTTAGAAAATGTAGATCATCTCATGTCTCTTCCTTCTCTGGAAACTTCTGGTGGCTCATAGGGTGAAATTGAGACTTCTTATCTGGTTTACCAGGCCCTACGTGGTCTGTGTTCTGCATTCCTCTTAAAACACAATTCAAGGAACTTCTGCTTTGGGCCTCAGAAGGTAACTAGTATCCAACAATGCTCCTGTCTTAAATTAGAAAACTAGACAAACTATATATCTGTTTAAAGATATTAGGCAATTCCCAGTTTCTAATGCAGGAAGATTACTCACAGAGCAGTGTGCCATTTTTCTTGCCCCCAGCTCCAGAGCTGTGGCTCAGATATTTTTGCACAGAGGAAAGATAAGCCACAAAACAAAGAGCTCCTAAGTTGTTTCCAAAAGATTGACTTTATTTTCAACAGATCATGGAACAGTTCAAGCCTAAAGGGACTGTCAAATATAATGGAGGTTTTGGGAAAAAACATTTTAAGAAGAGACTGATAGTTTCATTAGAGATGTAAGCTAAACCATGGACAAGTGATTTTACCAGAGAAACTAGGGGAATATACATCTAAGAAGAGCTCTTTTTGGATCAGAAGAAGTCTAAATACTGAACTAAAAAAATTATTCTTGTAAACGAAGACAAAAGTAATTGGACCAAGCTCCAACTAAATGCTCCCTACAGGGGACATATGCTAGATTCAAAGATACAAATTGATTAAAAGTATAAGGATGGAAAAATTTATCATGCAAACTGCAGCCATAAGAAAGCTGGAGTGGCTACACTAATATCAGACAAAATAGGATTGAGTGATAAAAATATTCTAAAACTGTGGTGATGGTTGTGAAACTGTGAATATACTAAGAACCATTGAATTATATACTTTATAAATAGATTGTAGTTTTCCTAGTTGCAAATGATTCTTCTATATACATTAGGGTTATATTGAAAATATTAAACCAGAACAAAATAAAATGTTAATATTATTTTAAGGATAAAAAGTTAGTAACTGTCATACACCATCTTTAAAATTTTTATATTCATCAAAATAGCCTTATTGTTTTACTCTTAATTTTCCAGATGAAGAAACTAAGTGATTTTTCAGAGGACAGTTGATAGTGGGAGATTTAGGATTAGCATCTTAGAATTTGAACTCTATTCATTTGAATATTTAACAAGTTTGAGTTGCGTGCCTACCATATACAACGAAGTATACTTGGATTTGAAGATTTGGTGGAAAATAAGAACTAATGGATCCTGTCTTCTTAGATCTTATAGTAGAGTGGGAATATAAACATTATTTTAATAATCACAACTGTGGTGAGTGCTACAAAAAGTGGACAGGCAGTGCTATGATAATGTGAAAGGAACTGGGCAGGCAAGGAAAGTCAGAGAAGGCTCTGTGACAATGGCAACTGAGTGATATCTGAAGAAAGACCAGGCATAGAGAGGGAGAAGTAGGAAGAGCATTTGGCTGGCCCATTCAGCTATGCAACAACTCAGATCACAAGATTCTTTTTAAAACTAAACCTTTGGTTTTCCTGGATATGAATTGTCTGACTAAGATAGCATTTATTTTAAGTTCTATATTTCTCATGTCTTTCCACATATTTGTCATTGCTTTGTAAGCATCACTTTTGGGTTCAAAGCTTTTGAAATGAAATAAATAATAATTGAGAATGACATCATATCTTCTTTTAAATCCTATGGATTAAGAATCTGGAATAGTTTTTATGAAATTCTAGATAATATTTCCATTTTATTATGAGATATTACCATATTCTTTAGAAAGCATCAATAAAAAATAAGATACCCAAATTGCAAGAAAATTCTAGAGTTAGGTATTTTTGTACTGCAGAATGGAGCAGCCCAAATTTTCATTTGCTCTTTGATGTTCTTACCAGCATCTTATTTCAATATACTTTTTTTTTAATCATTAGCCAGCAAGTGCAGAGCAACTAAAATACAATGTTGAGGGCTCAGCGGTGCATATCTGATTGAATAACGAATAAACAAAATACAGTGTTTCATTTTCCCTGCAACTGCAGGCCTTGTTTCTGCAGAGGCAGATCCAGATCATAGAGGTAAAAAAATAGGTCTGATCTTGAGAATTTTATTGTTTAATTTTTTACCTGAATTTCTCTATTGTTTTATATATTCCTGACATATTCTCTTCCAAAAGTTGCGCAAAAAGTCTGGGTGAGTCTAAA
>NW_011898063.1:0-1779 GCF_000151845.1 Pteropus vampyrus | reverse complement strand
TATTTATTTATTTATTTATGTCATTTCGATCTCATGTATTTTGGGGAGGTTAAAATCCAATACTATTGTTCTTTATTTTGCTGCTTGATTTGTTCGAACTTGGCATTTAGAGACTTTTTTAGGTTGGCTTTTGTGCCCTTTCTATATATTCTAATTCTTTTTTTTTTTGTTTTTTTTTTAGCACTCCACTTTTTGGCATAATGAGATGCTTCAGGCTTACATTAGCCCTGTGTCAGGCCTGTGCCCTGTGCAGAGAATGAAACAGAGCCCAAATTCTGTCTCCGCGTTGTCTCTAGAGTTTGCTTTTTCAAAACAGGGTTCACAGGAGAAAAGATACGAGATGCTTCTGTGCTCTCTAACTGCTTGTTTTGATTCATAAACTAGGACCTGGGCACTCTTCTTTTTTGCCATAAATCCCTATCCCCCCTGCACTTTATAATGTTTCCCTTTCTGCCCTCAGTCTTTTAACAACTAGACAGATAACTTCAAATCCTAGATTAGAGACTGTTCAGAAATGATGGTGGGTTATGCATCTTGAGGCTTCGTTCTGCCTTAGAGAAGTGCTATGAGAGAAAGACTGTGCTGACACAGTTTGGGATTGCAGTTTTTTTTTTTTTTTATTTATTACAATTCGTTTGGGGTATAAGAATAGTTGGTAATAAGCAAAGCAGGCAGTAATGCCAGCACATAAGAGCAGAAAGTTCTTTTGGTTTAAACCTGATGAAAATCAGGAAAAGGGATGAACACTCAGCACCAGTGAATCTAACTAATTTTTTTAATGACTTAAAAAAATATTGATGGCTACCATGGTGAACAGAGGATAGGAAAAAAGGGAAAGTCAATGGACTGTGTGTAGATGACTACTGGCCTTGTCATATTTTACTTTGTTTAAAGATGAGTAAGAAGAAGAAATTAATGTGAATTATGAAAAATATTGGTAAAAAATGAATGACAGAATGACATAGAATCTTTTCCAGGATGAGTTGCAGCATTTGAAAGAACATTTCAAAAAATATTTTGAATATGAAACTTCAAATCAAGATGTTAAAGAAAGACAAACAATAAAGCTAACGTATAGAAAACAGAATGAAGAAAATAAAAGACCAAATTTATCTAGAAAAAATAAAAAATTTCAAATTGAAGTAAACCAGAAATTGCTTCTTTTATAAAAGTAACAAGTTGTCTATGGCCATGCCACCCTGAACAAGCCCGATCCCATCTGATCTCGGAAGCTAAGCAGGATCGGGCCTGGTTAGTACTTGATGGGAGACCACCTAGGAAGACCAAGTGCTGTAGGCATAAAAAATAAAAAATTAGGGATTGTAAACTGACAAGGTTCTTGCAATCTGTGAGGTCAACCAAGGGTTGCCTCGCCTAAAAAAAAAAAAAAATGTAACGAGTGTACTGAAAATGAGAGAAGACGTAGATACAACTAATATCAGGAATAAGAATGGGAACATAATAGATAAGGGTGAGATTGAAATAGTAAAAAAAGTATTAAAACAGTAGAAAAATTTAATTAAAATGATTGACTTTTAACAACAATATTGAGTACCAAGTTATATTAAGGAGAAAGAGGAAATCTAAGATAACAAATATAGTTGAAATAGAAAATGTTGTCAAAAAAGTTTCCCCAAAAGGTGCTTGTTCAGCTAGTTTGACAGATGAGTAATCTCAGTTTTTCAGAGAATAGCAATTCCCATCTATAGAAAAATTTTCTAGTACCTAAGAGAGATGAAAACATACCAATTTACTTTATAAAGGAAGCATAATCCTGGT
>NW_011898062.1:3101-3472 GCF_000151845.1 Pteropus vampyrus | reverse complement strand
CTTAGTCAGGTGCCTGCGAGGCGGCTCCACCAGGGCAGGTCACGGCACGTAATGGGTTTAGCACCGAAACGTCACGACCACACGCAGAAGGCAGCGCAGGGGCAAAGGCGTTCAGACGGGCAGCTGTCGGCCCCCTGCGCCCCAGTCCGGCAGGCTTGTGGCATCGGTGGTTCCGCACCTGCCTCTGGATCTGCTTTCCGGTGTGGTGTCCCCCGCCCTGCGTCACGCTGGCCACGCGACTTCTCGGCACGGCCGGGCAGCAAACGCGACGCGAGCAGCGGCTCTTCGAGGCGCTCGGCACTTCCGGTCGCTTCCGTGCCCGCCGCTGGGACAACGCGCCCGTGAGCGCATCACGGGAGGGCGCGGCAGGT
>NW_011898062.1:0-1061 GCF_000151845.1 Pteropus vampyrus | reverse complement strand
ACTTAATAAAATAAATAGAAAAAATTTTAAAAGTCAGTGTTGGGAAACCACCTCCCCAACAGCGAGCTTGCTTTCTCGCCACAAGCATGCCATGCCTGTAAAGACTGAAAGGCGCTGTCCCAAGAGTGTCACTCGGAGACCTACCTCACTCATGATCTATTTGTCACAGAGACAGGCAATTACAGTTTGATTAGCATGTAATAAATGGTGTTACTTTCCAATATATCTAGTGAAGTGGGTGAGCAAAACCATTTCCGTGTGATTTACTCTCCTGCGGACGACGCAGTGGAGAAGTGGCTGGCACCAAGGCGCTGGGAAGAAAAACGCTGGCTCGGGTACTAGAACACTCTCTAGGGACGGGGAGCCCAGCGGCGGCCGGCCTGCGGTCCCTGGCGGCATCGCCACAGCGCGCTGGGTCTCCCCCAGCTCCCCACCGCCTGAGAACCCCGTTGGATGTCCCCCACTACCCCGATTTTAAAGTCTTTGAAGCACTAAAGGTATAGATTTTTAGAAATTTGATTTGTAATCTCGGAAACAGTTTAGCGACAAAGAATGAAATCAGAAACAACTGTACTGCGATGGATAAAGCAAATAAAAGCAAATATTTTAGAGAGCTCTAACAAAATACCGAACAGAGCATTCATCTATCCTCTTACAAACATGCGGAGCTGGGCCTCAAAACCTTCTGTAAGGCCACGAAAAAATAATTTCCTGTGAGTCAGAGATGGCTTCTAATTTCCTCGTCCGCATATGCCGATCTCAGCACCTGGAAGCATTCGCTTTCCTCTTCATGCTGATCAGAGGTGACGCGTCTAGAAAGTGTACTTCCAAATCCAATCACCAGAAAGAAAGTTTCCGTCGCTCCGGCAGCCTGCATTTTGCTTGGAGTGCTGTGACGACCCCGCGCTGGGTCCCGGGGCTGGGCTGAAATGGCCTTCGGGGGTGAAGGCTCAGACCCCGAAGCTGTCTCTGTGAAGTGGGAGTTCCTGCCCCAACTCTCACGCCGGGAGACAGGGAGGATGGCGCGGGAGGTGATGCGACCTCACGCACACTTAGCATGC
>NW_011898061.1:1095-2068 GCF_000151845.1 Pteropus vampyrus | reverse complement strand
ATTATATATTTTACCATAAACATATAAATATTAATGTCGTTAATATTTTTAGTGGCCATTTGTACTTTCCTCTTTGATCAATTGTCTATTCAAATTCTTTATCCATTTTAATTTTCTTTTTCTTATTACTTTCTAAAACCTTTGCACATGATGTCATATATATAGCAACTTTTTTTTCAAACTTTTTTAACCTCAATTACAATGGTTTTGTCATTCAGAGGTTTGAAACTTTAATATACTCAAATCTATCACTTATTTTTATACTTTCAGGATTTAAGGTACAATTTAGAAATGTTAAAAAAAAAAGATAAGAAATGTCTTCTAAACTCTGATTATAAATATTTACCAGTATTTTCTTCAAATATATTTCTAGTATGATTTTTTAAAATAAACCAAAATTTAAATTTATTCTGTATATTACAAGTGAGTCAAGGACAAAGGTCTCTTCCTCCTCCACTCCTTGCCAAGGCTAATTAGTTGTCCTGAAATTACTTACTAATTAGCCCTTTTTGTACCACATTTATGGCACACTCAACCCCATCACATGCATGCATAGATTTCTGGATTCTCTATTTTGATTCATGGAGTTGTTGATGCATTGAGTTGTTGATGAACTCCTGTGTCAACTACAAGGTCTGTTAATTACAATGGCATCATGTTAGAGTTAAGCATTTGGTGAGGGAAGTCTTCCCTCATTATTCTTACTTTTCCCAAACTGTGTTAAGAATTTTAATAAGCTTATTCTTCCAGGGGAATTGAAAAAAATTTTTTTCTGTTTCATTAAAATTCTTTTCCATTAAGTTGAATATATAGATTGGTTTCGGAATAACTAGCACTTTTACAATGTTGAGATTTATTTTCAAGTACAATATATTCAAAATTTGTTTACATTCGTCTAAAGAGTTTCATAATTTTGTTCATATAAGCTGTATTTGTATTTAAGCTAATACCTAGTTATTTCATATTTTAATGT
>NW_011898061.1:0-470 GCF_000151845.1 Pteropus vampyrus | reverse complement strand
AGCCCTTTTTGTACCACATTTATGGCACACTCAACCCCATCACATGCATGCATAGATTTCTGGATTCTCTATTTTGATTCATGGAGTTGTTGATATACTGAGTTGTTGATGAACTCCTGTGTCAACTACAAGGTCTGTTAATTACAATGGCATTATGTTAGATTTAAGCATTTGGTGAGGGAAGTCTTCCCTCATTATTCTTACTTTTCCCAAACTGTGTTAAGAATTTTAATAAGCTTATTCTTCCAGGGGCATTGAAAAAATTTTTTTTCTGTTTCATTAAAATTCTTTTCCATTAATTTGAATATATAGATTGGTTTCGGAATAACTAGCACTTTTACAATGTTGAGATTTATTTTCAAGTACAATATATTCAATTTGTTTACATTCGTCTAAAGAGTTTCATAATTTTGTTCATATAAGCTGTATTTGTATTTAAGCTAATACCTAGTTATTTCATATTTTAATGT
>NW_011898060.1:0-3907 GCF_000151845.1 Pteropus vampyrus | reverse complement strand
TATGTGTATATGACATACGAATCCGTTAGAACTAATTATCCACATGAGACAAGACGGCACAACGAGATGCTGTAGGAGATGCTTTAAAATACTCTAGCAAGAAAAAGGGCGGGGGAGGGAGGGAACGGAGGCCGTTGGATGAAGAGACGCGACATTGGTGGTTGTGGAAGCTGGGTGATGGGCCTGCTACTATTCGCTCTGTTACTGCGGATGCTTAACATGCGGGTGATGATGATGGTGGTGATGATGAAAACGTGGGGGCGAACTGACCGTGAAGGGAGGCAGCGAAATCGTTGCCGTGGAGAGCAGCACAGGCGCACAGAGACGTTTGTTTTTCAGATGAGCTACCTGAGCACGTTCGCCGGCCGAGGGGAAGTGCCAACAAAGATGGTGTACCTGTTAGCTGTTGCCACGACATTGCGGTGTAACAAACCATCCCACAACTCAGTGGCTTCTGATTGTTTATTGTCACAGATGTGTGGCTTGGCTGAGAACCGGCTGAGGGCAGGCTGATCTGTGCTGGGCTCAAATGTGTTGCGTCACTTTGAACTATTCAGAAATATAATTTCCTAGTCTCCTGATCTTGATTGAATCTCCCTAGGGGAAGAGACTGGATCATATTCTTTTTTTTTCCCATCCTTTATAGCAAGGTGATTTGCACACACTAGGAGCTAACATTATTTCCTAGTTAAACAAACATAACCACGAACCACTGTGTGAAATCTTAAAGGTTTTATACTAATATCAAAGAATATAATCCCACTCAAACTAATCCACGTGCAAAGGGGTATAGTTTAAGGATTCAAGGGAATCCAACTGTACCCATTGCAGAAGGGCTCCTAAGATCAGAGCTGTCTGCAGACGGTCTGTCTCTCGCTATTTGGGCCAGCTGTCCTCCTTAGCCTCATTCCTTTGCTCTCCGGGCATCTCTTAGACGACTCCATTCACTTCCTGTGTATGCGTGCGCACCTGTGTGTGTGTGCATGCGTGCCTGCTTGGGCGTGTGTGTCTTGCTAGCTCATGCATGCCCATGCTTTCTCTCTCTCTCTCTGTCTCTCTCTCTCTCTGTCTCTCTCTCTCTCTCTCTCCCTCCTTCCTCTCCTCCCTTTCTCATCTGTCTCCCAGGCTTCAGGCCCTCACAGTTTCAGGTCTGTCTCTCCACCCACTCGTGTCTCTGCAGACCGCCTGAGACTGTGGATCTTGTGGGTTAAGCTAGACAGAACTCCGGTATGCCTGCTCTGGCTAGAAGATTGCACTTGCTGCCTCGGCTTCACACTCTCCCTTTTCCACGGGACTTCGTTCCTCCCACAAACGGGGTCGGAGATGTTTTCTCCCTCCTTGACTCTGAGTTCAGCCGCGTGACTTGCTTTGGCCCGCTAACGTGGAGCGACAGCGTGCCACTTCCAAGCCTAGGCCTCAGGAGAACGTGTGTGTTGCTCTCTCGTGCCTCTGCCATTGCCACGGGGAGGACGCTTTGGCTTTAGCTTGTCCCAGGAAGAAGAGAGACACAGGGAGCAAAACTTAGTCATCCCACCTGAGCCCAGCACAGGTCAGCCAGCCATCAGCTGGTTCTCAGCCAAGCCACACATCTGTGACGATGAATGAATGGAAGCTGTTGAGTCGTGGATGGTTTGTTACACAGCGATTTTGTGGGCCTCGTTACCTCCCTCGTGTGTTTGTACAGATGCGCTTCTAGCTTCCAGGCCTTGTTGTAATTGGTGCTGCAGTCGAGGAAGGAGCAGATGAACCTCTGCTGGAGCGCAGGGGACGGCGGAGGGCGGAGCGGGGGGGCTCTCGCCCACCACGATGAACGCGTCGACAATGGTCGGGGACGACACCTCCTCGGTGACCGTGGCCATTGGCTCCAGGGCGCCCGGGGCCAAGTGCTCGGCCACGTGCTGAGCCACATGCAGGGAACCAATGTGCGCGGTCCACGCCCAGCGCCGTCTTTGTTGGCACTTCCCCTCGGCCAGTGCTACGGACAGAAAGGGCTACCAAAGCTGAAAGGCAGACAAAAATGGGTGGGGGCCGCAGTAGTCAGGTCAGGCTCATGTAGAGGAAGAAGGATTTGTGCCCAGGGTAGGGAGGAGCCTGAGCTCACACCCGAGCACTATTACCTGAATTGTAAGAATAACGGCTAAGAGCAATAAAAATGCTTTGTAAATGCCCGTCTTCCAAACTTAAACCTAGAAAGTCTCAGATGTTTTAAGGAGCTGATGCTGGCGGCCATGTGCACGAGAGATCAGAAGTGAGAGAGTGTAAAGACAGGAAAACTTGTTGAGAAGCTAGACAGAGGGTGGGAGGAGAATGGACCCGTCAGATGCAAAAGTCAGCCAGGCCAGGGATGGGCGGGGACGGAGGGAGATTCAGGACTCTGATTTCACTAGTGTGAGTGTGGCTCAGGCATCGACATTCTCCAGAGCTCCTGGGTGACTCTCACGTGCAGCCAGGGTTGAGAACCACCATTTTACGTTTTCATCACGGGAGCTGGAATTATGCCACTGCTGACAGGGAGAGAGAGGGAGGGGTGCAGACCGATGGAGACGGTGAGATTGTTTGACTTACCGATGATGTTGAGTTTGAGGTCAGTGCTTGAATTTCAAGTGAAAAAAAAAAATCCACTCGTCATTTAGAAATGTAGGACATTGGAAAAACTGCAGAGAGCAAAGAGGTGAAGCAATGGGTCAGTTCGCAGGAAAGAACAAGAAAGAAGAAAAAAGTCCTTGCCTGGCTCCGATTAGCGGCTTTACACTCAGAGCTGTTGGGGAGCTAAAAGTTGGTGGTAAATGGGCCTATCTATCACAGGGGTGGAGATTAGGATTATCTCATTCATTCCCAAAACGACTCTAACAGGTGGGTATTAACAGTCTAGTGTGAAGGTAAGGAAAGATTCAACACAAGGGAAGTCATTTAAGACCTCTGGAGCTGTAGGAGGGATGTATGTGGACTTGTACCCTGGAGACTGGCTGGAGCAGCAAACGGGGAAAGCAACAGGTAGATAGATGCACGTCCCAGGCACCCTCTCACGGTCCTCATGACACCCTACAAGGCAGGTGTTATTATCATCATCTCCACTTTAAAGATGAGACTTAGGCTCAAAAGTATGACATAAGGATCCAGCTTAGGACTGTTAGGCGCCGTCTTGCTTTCAAATTGCACTTCTCTGCAGTGTTTACCAGATTCAGACAACCGCTTGCTTAAGGAATTGGAACGACACCTGGTGAAAAATCCAAACCTGGGTATCAGACAATCCATTTGGTCATTGTATCCTCATCTAAGGACATCACGTGGTCCTCATAAATCAAGATAAGATGCCAATGTTCATTCAAGCCTCTAAACAAGGCTGCTTTTCAAATTTTAATGTGTCCAGTCACCTGGAGATCTGATTGAAGTAGGTCTGAGGTTGTGATTTCTAATGCGGCTGCTAGTCCCCAGACCACACGTGGAGCAGCATTAAGGCTTTAGGGCAGGGGTTCCCAAACTTTTCTGTGCGTTGAAATCACTGGGTTTGGTTCCCAACTACTGGTTCCTGTTTCCCACTCCCAGAAATTGTGATTTAATTGGTCCGGGGTCTGCACTGGGCTTGGGATTTTTAAAAGATCGCCACGTGATTCTAATGTGCCTCCAAGTTTAGGGAGCACAGCGCTGGGTCTTGCAGGGGAAGCAGGTAGCGCACACGCAAGGAAATGAATCCATAAAGACGCACCGATAAGGTGGTAAGAACAGGATAAAGTTTGCAAGGTTAGTACACTGAATAAGGTGGTGGCGGAAGGGAAACCTATCACGCTTAACCTGTGCCTCGGGATGTGCGGAGGACTCGGCCCCTTTCGCTGGGGAGGAGGCGGCTGAGGCCTTTCACGCGCGTGCGCGCCTCACCAAGGGGGCGGGGCGCGGGCCCGCGGCGGCC
>NW_011898059.1:4840-6845 GCF_000151845.1 Pteropus vampyrus | reverse complement strand
AGAGACAGAGAGAGACAGAGAGAGAGAGAGAAAGTACAGCAATGTGATAAAATGTTAATTAGGTAATCTGTGTGAAGAGTGTATGGGAGTCTTTTGCACTATTCTTGTAACTTTTTTGTACCTATGAAATTATTTCAAAATAAAGTTAAAAACAAACAAAAAGATGAAGTGAAACATTATTACAGAACAGTAAGCAAGCAAGTGCAAAGAGAAATTTAATCTGAAAGCAAATACTAAAATAGACACACATATTTACCAAGGCACTTAACTATAGTCATCAGCAGGGTGCGGATGCTGACTACAGAAAGTCCTGAAGTGAGCTGGAACCCTCAAAAAGGGTTAAAATGCTCATTTGTTGATAGCACCCCCACCTGGTAGCAGAAGCTCACATAACCCTCTTTGGAGGAAAGTCAGAATTCCCACAAGTTAGCATCAACCAAATATGAATTTACGATAAAGGCAATTGACATGAGTCATAATTAATGAAAGTAAAGCTGAAACAGTCTAGATTTAGACTTCTAAGGATTTCATATGTTGGAATTATCAGATATAGACTACAAAATATGTACATGTTTACAAAACGAAAGATCAATCGTAAAGCTAAGCAAGCCATAAGAGATTATCCAAAATGCCAAGGCAAATTTGAAAAAGAAATAAATAGAACTTTGTGATACAAAAAATATTATTATTGAAATCTAAAAATCAATAGTGGAAAAGTTAAAGTCCAGGGAGAAATGAAGAGAGACTTGGTGTCTTGGAAGGTAGAGCTGGTAACATTATGGAGGGTGCAACTCAAAGAGACAAGGTGATGAAATATGTGATAGAGAGGTTAAGTATGAGGTTAAGAATGAGAAATGTGATGTATCTTTAATCATAGTCCCAAAAGCAGAAAAGAGAGGAGAATCAATATTTAAAGAGATAATGGCTGTGAATTTTGCAGAAGAGATGAAAGGCAAGAATCCACAGAGACAAGGATGACAACATATACCAAGCAGGGTAAACAAAGACGAACCAAACTTATACATATTTTCATGAAACTGTGGAACACCAAAGGCAAAGAGAACATGTTAGAAGCAGCCAGAGAGAGAAGATAAATCTTCTCCAGAGGAATGACAATTATTCAGACAGCTGATAACAGAAGCCAGATGATATAAAAACAAAACAAAACAAAACAAAACAAAATAAAACAAAACAAAACAACCATCTTTAAAGAGTTGAAACAAATGTCAACCTAGATTTCCGTGTCCCTAAAACATACTATTTTTCAAGTACAAAGGCAAAATGAAGCATTTCTATTTAAATAAAAACTGAGGGAGTGTACGGCCAAAGGAAGTTCACACACAAAAAAAATCTGTATGATTCACTTCAGCAAAAAGGAAAACGTCTTCCAAGAAATGCAAGAAAAGATTGTGAGCAAAGAAACTGATTAATATTAAGGTAAATCTAAAGAAACACTGTCCTTATAAAATAATAAAAATACTGTTTAAGGACGAGGACACTACTTCTTCCCCTTCTCACGCACCCCCAGCATGCATAGCCTCATTGCCAAAATCTGCCTCGGGAACTACTAGCACTGATTCCATTATGAACTCAAAATTCTGAGATTTCTCCAGCATCCTGAATCATTTAGACATCACCTAGACATGACAGGATCTGCACTTCCTCTTATCTGATCTCATCCCACTTTCTCTTGAAACCTCAACATTTCCTCCACCATTTTTATTTATAATTCCTGCTTTCAGTGAATGACCTGAAGAGTCCCATCTTTCTCTCATATTTCCATTTCCAATGCACTAGCAGGTTATACCACTTCTTTTTTCAAAATGGGTCCAAATTCTGCTTGACATAGACTGCTTTCCCCTTCCGCTGCTGCCATCCTGATCCAAACCACCACGTCTTCCAACAGTGTCCTAACTGATTCTCCTATTTCAGCCCTCACTCTCAACTATTCTTTCTCAATACAGACTTCCTAAGCTTGATTTATTCTTCTAAAACTCTAGTTAGA
>NW_011898059.1:0-2080 GCF_000151845.1 Pteropus vampyrus | reverse complement strand
TTCGGTTTCATTCTGCCCAATTCTATTCTACTGATGAGCTTTATCAGACTATAGATTCACCTTCCCCCTCCCTACTCTGCTCTTCTCTGCCTGAAACTGCTGTCTGTGACCTGCCTCCAAGTGTAGCTGCTCTCAGTTCCCCAAAGGAGCCATGGTCTCTCATTCCCAGGCCTCCACTCTGCTCCCACACAGCCCCCCACCACACACACTTATTTCTCTTCCCTTCCTGCCGTCTTCGTCTGGCCAACTCCTGCTTTGGTCAGGGCTGGAGCCTTTCCAGAGATTCCCACTGCACCCCCCATTTCTCTGATTGAAGCACTTGTCATCCGCTGTTATCTTTTCTTTGCTTCTCTTCCCCAGACAGTAAGTGCCATCCTTACAAGGGCCTTAATTTTAGCTGTATCTACTAATAGGTATAGAAAGTGGGTACCAAAAATTACTGAACAAATGAAGGGATACTGAATTTGGAAGCATTGGAATGAATTATGATGCTGCCCTTTTAGAGGAGGAATCTTAGCATGTAAGAGTCTAAAAAGGAGGATGATTGCCACACAAGTGTCAGCCTCACTACTACCTTAGCGATCAATGGCGATAATCCTGTAAGGGTAGAACATGTCCGTTCTCAGTAATTTCTGAATCAAGAAACGTAGATGTAGCAGGACATCCAGCACATCCCTTGAGCAAGCAGTGGAAGAGGCTGGGGTTCTGTGGCTGACACTGCTGTGCGTGGCAGGCATTCTTGGCTGCACAGCAGTTAATCCCATTGAAAGAAGGTTTCAGAAACCTTTGCTGAAGTAGCAATTCTTTGGCTCTTACCACCAGTATGCGAAGGAAGGTTCAGTGTAACAGCTGCTATGGGTGTTTCTTCCTTTCCCAAACCTTGTAAAGAGAGAGAACTTGAAAGCCTTCTAGCTGAGTGCTGGGGGGGCAGTTGATGGGTCGATGATCAAAGACTCCAGGTGTTTGGCTGAGCCCCTCAGTCTCCCGGAGAACTCAGGGGAGGTTATGAATGTGGGAAGGGCGAAGTGATAGATGGGGAAATAGGGGCAGCTGAGTTCCAAATCCAGGCTAAACATAGCAAAAATTCTTGGGGTTTTGCCCATTTAAAACCGAAGGAAGAAAATAACTTTTTCTGTTTTATGGCACAGTCGGGTGAGGGAGCTTTGTCATAAATAAAAATCTTGGGAAAATGGATACTCTGTGCCTCAGTTTCCCCAAATGGGGGGACGACAATGTCCCTTTTTCTTAAGATCAATAAGACAATTATTTCAGTTGTACATAGGCTTTCTTTTTAAATCGGAGGAGACAGACATGAACGGGGTCCCCTGAGAGTGCAACTGAGTGAGTCACACCATGCTCCTCCCACTGGTCCCTGTGCCTCTGCTCATTCCTCATTCTCAGAAATTGTCTCAGTAAAATAACTTACTTGTTTTTATTTAAGTCAGAAATTTAGTTGAGCTGGGAAGAAGAATCTATAAAAGGCAGTTTGAGGGGAGCTGGTGGACGTGGGAGGAGTTAGGATGCTCAGGGACAGTTGACCAGAAGAGGGCCTTCAAGCAGGAGCCTGAGAACAGCTGGGGAACTGAGTGCTCATGGCAGAAAGAGTAACTGCAAAGATGCCATAACAGAAGAGTTTGGAATGTTTGAGGGGGTGCAAAGTGGTGAGTGGCTGGAGCCCAGTAAAGGAAATTTGGAGGATGGAGACAGGAGGAGCTATTTCATGCAAGGCCACAGAAAAATGTTGGCATTTGCTGGTAATAGAAGCTACCAAAAGGTGCTAAGCGGGAAAGCAATATAACCATAACTATTGTTTAAAAGATTACTCTGGCTTTTGAGTAGCCAGTAAATTCGGAACAGCAGAGATGAATGCGATGTGAACATTGGAGCCAGGAGGCGAGGCTGGGAGGCCAGTTAGGTGCTGCCGTGGCCATTCTGGCAGAGAAGTGGTGATGGCAGATGAACTGGTGAGAATTCAGGGGCCAGAGATTAGTTTTGGATACTAGAGCCAATGGTTCTTTTTTCGGGCTTGGATGTGGAGTGTCGAGGGAAACGGAGAAAGCAAAATAAGAACTAATAGGTG
>NW_011898058.1:4328-5635 GCF_000151845.1 Pteropus vampyrus | reverse complement strand
CGGGTCTCAGGCTTCTTTTGTGAATGCTGCCCCCTGGGTTTGCAATAGCTGTTCCCTCCTCCCACTTTGAGCCAGCACCTACTTTTCCTTCCCGTTGCAGCTTTGATGCATCACCTCCTACATGAAGGCCTCCTTGATTGCCTCTGATAAACACCCTCAATCACACTTACGCCATCTTCAGAGCCCCTCTCAGTGAAAAGGCGTGATCCTATTTTGGCTGGCCACCGGGCCGTAGCTCCGTGAGGGATCAGGGACCCCTGCTGCCAAGTTCATCTGTACCCACAAACCCAGCGGGATGCTCATTAAGTATTTATTGAAGGGCTCAGCGAAAGTCTGAGCATGAGCACCCGCTCCGGGCCTCCCCCTCCCAGTGGGAAATGTCAGGTTGTGTAGGTGTCAAATTCTATGACTTCAGGAGCACCTGGGTAAAGAGGGAGTTGTGTCAGTGGGTGGAATTTGGTTAAATCCCAGAGGGTGTTGCATTTTATTTGAAGCCTGTGAAAGAAAAGGCTAGCTGGGGCCATCTGGTCTGGTAACAGGTGGACTCGGAATGGAAGAGAAGTTCACTGAAAAAGCAGCCCTGCCTGTGACAAACACGCTCCTCAGAAGAAGGCTGTCTGTCACTCGGCTTCTCTCTCTGGCTCTGACATATGCTTCCATCCCTCGCTCCTAAATGTGCTTGATATTCAGAGTTTGCTGCCACGTGAGGAGAGCCGCTGTGGGGACGGGAAATGGCTTCATGAGAGCAATGAGCGGCAGGAAGAATTCGGTGTTGCCTGCAGGCCCGGAGCCCTTGCACGGGGTGTCCCGGGCTCAGATCTGGACACTGGGGCCTCGGAGCAAGGCAGCAGCTCCAGCTGTGTTGCAGAGGGACAGGGTCTACTAAGGCTCTGCTTAGCTGTCACAAAGAGCCTACGTCTGCTGTGTGTGAGCGTTGGTCTTGGCTCATCTGCCAGACAGATTCTGGAGCAGAGCTTTGTTCAAATCCTGCCTCTGCCCCTCACTAGCTACGCACTCATGGGCAAGCTGCTGAATCTTTTGGGTTCCGCCCCTTACAGACGTTTTCAGGCCTCTGTTAACTCTGGCAAAATTAGAAAGTTAGCTTTGATGATCTGTACCATCTCTTTTCGCTGGAAGATGCTATAATCCTGGGCATTGCTACACCAAACCGAATTCTGCCTGAACTTCAAAGGAACTCTCGTCTGCACAGGCCTGTCTTTTCCCAAACGATATTGACCTCAATGAGTAATTTCCCAGGACGAGTTCTTAGGAAGCAAAGACCGTTGTTTGCTCATTACTCACCATGG
>NW_011898058.1:0-423 GCF_000151845.1 Pteropus vampyrus | reverse complement strand
TCTGCTGTTAGAAATGCACCATCCATTTTCCTGAGGTCCCTTCAGGTCAGCATATTTAAAAAAAGAAAGACCTGAACTTGTCACTCAGCTCTCACTGTGTGAATCATAACAGGACTCTACGTGGGGGGACAGCCTAGTTCTAGGAACCCGTAATAGAAGCTGGATTTGTCACCTGCACGGCGCATCTCAAATCCCACTCGGGTGCTTGTTCGGGGCCCATGTGATGGTGCATCCTTGACCCAGGGGGCACTGAGCGCTTGTGCTGTAGGCCACCTCAGCTAACAGATGCCCGAGTCACACACACTCCTCTGTGACCAGACCCCAGGCAGAGGCCAAAGAGCCAAGAAGACTCTTCAGAGGGATGGCCTCTCCCCACTTCAAGATATTTCTAGATCAGGGATACTAAACTAATGAGGGCAATAA
>NW_011898057.1:4067-6501 GCF_000151845.1 Pteropus vampyrus | reverse complement strand
GTTACTCTAGGATTAAAGTTTCAAGCTCTATTTTATGAATTTATACTGCAGTATCTACAGTGATAGCTAGAATTAAAAGACTCAGAAATATAAGAAATCTAATTGATATTAATGGAGTGGTTTCTACATAAGGATATGCATTAAAATAATCTGGAATTTTTTCCCGCAATATACATGTTAGACGTATACCCTAGAACATGAATCAATAAACTTTCTCTGAAAGGGCCTAATGTTAAATATTAAAGGCTTTGTAGGCCCTGCAATCTCTGTAGCAATGACTCGCCTCTTATCCTAGCCTCAAAGCATCCATAGATAATAATTAAAAAAATGGGTGTGGCTGTATTCCAATAAATTTGTAAATATTTATAATAAGCAGGTGGTGGTCCAGATTTGGTCCAGAGCTGTATTTTGCCAATCTCTGCTATTTTATAAGGTCAATTTGATATATCAGTGATTTAACTGGCTAATAGAAAAGCAAAATCATTTATCTTCAGAGGATGATTGCATAAACCAGAGTCTCTCTGATGCATCACTTACAATGTCTTGAATAAATTTTTAAAATACTAAATGTGGAGAGAAAACAAAGTATCAGCATGAGTGAAGTTATTGTAAAGTAGGAGATTCACACTTGCTCAAATGTTGAAATTAACAAAGTCTTTAAAATAACTTTGATAAAATTAAAAGTACACTGGAAATGATGAATGAATAGGTAAATATATTGGGAATTTAGGAGAGGTAATAAAACATAAAAAAGAACGAAGTTTAATTAGAACTAAAGAATATAATAAATGAAATGAATAATAAACATGAAGACCAGAAAATAGAGAACACAGGAAAAGAAGGACAGAGAGGAAAAAATAAGAAAATAAACAGAACATTGATCATCTCTCGGGCTGTATAAATATTTTACATTCATCAAATAACTTGATGAGAAAAAAGTAAGTGATAATATATTGATTTCCATTTTTTTTTCCCCCAAATTTCATTAAGAACTGCAACTCTGAGATCCAGGAAGTTCAGTGAAACTCAAGCAGGATAAATAAACAAATGAAACAAATGAAAATCTATTAAGGTACATCTTAGTTAACTGCCAAACACTGAAGATGGCAAAACACCATCTTAAAAGCAGAAAGAAATAAAAATAAGAATTCCAGCAACTTTTTTAGCAGAATCTGGAGGCCAACAGACAACAGAAAGGCATATATAAAGTGCTAAAAGAGGAAAAAAAAGTACCTGCCTACCTGAAATTTTAGACTTTGTGTGCTGTATGCAGCTAAATCTACCTGAAAAGATCAGAAAGGACATATATTACAAGGATGTTTGAGTTGAAACTTCAAATGCTAGAGTTCACCAGGTGGGGTCTTGGGTGAAAAGGAGGGCATTCTTAGCAGAGGTGACAGCTTAAGCAAAGCTATGGCAGCATTAAATAAAAGTGCACAGGATAAAAATTGCATAGAGGTGGAGCGACTTGTCTAATATCATGCAAGAATTCAGAGGCAGAGCTTGTTTTCAAGTTCAGTATTTTTCCCACATCTTTCCCTGTGGTTGTAAGTAACCACACAGTTCTGCCTAACACACAGCTTCAAGCTTCTTGGAATCCTCTCTGATTAATTGCCCTCCAAACAGGTGCTCAGAAAAATTATCATCTTCGTTTTATATTTGTGGCCACAGTTTTTTTTCTGTTGTATTTTTTTTTTTTTGTCTTTAGTTTTTTGTTTTAACAAAAGCCGTTTATCCACACTGGTAAATTAAAACAGTTATAATCATGGCAGTAACATTACTTGAATAATCAAATGTAATTGAAAAGTAAAGGCACCAATTTAGCCTGGACTTGAGCTATCGTAATGTGCATTTATGTTTAATGAGCTTTATGCTTCCCTCGACATTGTGATGGACTGAGCTGTGCAATTTAGTTGTATTGGCAAAATTTCTTTCAACCATCCCCATTTCTATATTGAAAGGGAGAGAGAACAATCAACCTGATGTAAACTGTTTATAAACAAATTATGCTGGGGCTCAGGTAATAAAAGATGGGCAATTATAATTACATTCCAACTATTATCACTGGCAGGGCTATATTGGATTAGTCTAAGTAGATGTGAAATACACTTTAAACAGGATTTAACAAAGCAAATTTGTCCTTTTGTATACTTCCTGTATTCCTGTAGTCTTGTTGACTACTACAGTATATTGCAAACTGTGGATGTTTCCATTTTGGCTGCTTTATAAATTCTCATAATATTAGTTGCAGATAGTGTCTGTTAAGATTCTTAGTTTTCTGTACAGAAAAGACACAATGCTCTTAGAAGTTGGAACTCCACGACTTGTATTGAAGCTATTTACATATAAAAGATGTTGGCTTTTATCTACATTGTGTATTTGCTTGATATAGTTTAGGATTGAAGAGCAGAGTCTGACTTGCTGTAGTTACAGC
>NW_011898057.1:0-332 GCF_000151845.1 Pteropus vampyrus | reverse complement strand
AAAAAGTGAAATATTTTACTTAAATGGCACAATAGTAAGCTGTTTTCGTGCTTTCTGTGTCTCAAAGATATTTAAAACTGATTCTTTTTTTTTTATGCTGCTGTCAGAGACTTATAGTTTTTCTTTCCAAGTACAGTTCTTATGACCTCGGCAAGCAGATGCATCATTTTGTGCATGGTGGTTTTCCCTAAAGTGAGCAATCTTTAGAAATACAAAGCCCCTCTTAGTTTTTTGCTCCTGGGATTTCTACATCCCTGGTGATGATGACCCAACTCGACAAGAACCTCATGAACCTGGCCAGGATGGTTCTTCTTTTTTTCCGATGTCCTACA
>NW_011898056.1:1552-3203 GCF_000151845.1 Pteropus vampyrus | reverse complement strand
AGCTACACCAGTCAAAGCCTAAACATTTTTGGTGAGGTGGGCAGTGGAACTGTGGTGAATGCCAAGGGTTTCTGCAGTGTGGGGGACCCATAGGTGGGCAGTGGAGAGAAATATAGGTAACTGAATGTTCTGCTTCCGACAAAATACTACAGCTATGAGGACATCAAATATTTGTGGCTTTTATACATGTCCTTCTTTTACGACTTAAGACGTCGGCAGCAGCCACTCCATTAGCTGTAACTGTCTTTCTCGGCACTGGTTATTGTCAGAGAAGACCAAGCTCTTGGTGCTGGATCCTGAAGACATCACAATGAATGGAGGGGAAAAAAGGCCGCTAGCAGTGCTGTTAAGGGACTTGGGAATGAAGTGAAAACAGAGCGACCAACATGGAGTGGTGGATGTCATCACACCCACGGCTCTTCCTTGGGGGCTGGCTTCTCGTTAGGATGCTGGAAAGTGTGAGTGGCTCTTTAAACATCCAGATATTTTCTCCTAGGAGAAAATTCCAAGACTACTAAACCTCTGAGTTTCTCACGGACTAAAACTTAAATACCTACTTGAGTTCTCTGGCACCTGGGAAAAATGTTTAGTCATAGCAACATGGAAGCTGACAGTCCACTGTTTCTGCTTCTTTGGCTAATGCTGGTGACTTCAGGGTGATTTATGTGGAAGTTGGAAGTGTAAAAATATATTCAGTAGTGCAAGGTAAAAATAGGAGTGCTCAAGGAAGGATCCACTGTTTCATTTTCTCTTCCTCGCTTCTTTGTCCACTGCTGTCTGGCTTCTGCTCCACCCACCCATTCTCACGACAAGGTCACCAGTGAGCTCCCTGTTGATAAGTCCAATGGATAATACTCAGTCCTGATCCTACTTGACCTTGCAGAAGCATCCGGTTCTGGGCATATTCTCTTCTGGTTTCTGGGACACTCAAGAGTGCAAGTTTCACGAGAGTGGGGACATTATTCACTGAAGCACTTCTTATAAGTCTCGGCAAAATGCCTGCTCATAACAGATGCTCAGTAAACATTGGGACAAGCGATCCAGACTCTCCTGGCTCACTCACCTCCTATCTCTTTGGCTGATCTTTTGCAAGACTCTTCCTCTACCCATCGTCCCTAAATGATGTTCTTCTGGGCTGGCTAGAGTCATGCTGCTGCTTCTACCCCATACACTCGTCCTAGGTGACCTCGTCTGTTCCCTGTCTTTGCTGCTTATCCTTCCCCTGAGGTTTGCCAAGCCCCCCTTTTCCCAGCTGAAACCCTTCCTGCAGCCTCTCATGCCCATTGGACATCTCTGTTCTGATGTGTCCCTGTTATCTCAAACGACGCCTCCCACTCTGCTCCCTCTCTCCGGAAGGGGGATCAACACCTACCCACTCATGCTCATGCAAATCAAGCTCATGCAAGCCCACATTTACAGGCAAGAACACTGGGGTTCAGAGAGGCAGAGACACTCGTTCAGGCCACGCCCAGCTAGTCAGGGGTTAAAGCATAGGGTTTAGGACCCTGGTGCTGAGCTGCATGGACCTGCCAGTCTCGATCATAAGTCACTGCACAGGTGGCTGCACTTACAAGACCATGTTGCATCTGAAATGTTTCTTCCAACCACACTTAAAGCTACTTCGTTATTCAACCAAGAGGTATGGGACAAC
>NW_011898056.1:0-532 GCF_000151845.1 Pteropus vampyrus | reverse complement strand
AAACGGCCCGTGAATTCCTAACTATGGCAATACAACAAGGACTATTTATTCTTTGTGCTCCTCAGCGACCATTGCGGTTTCATGAAGCACTGCCTGGCGCTCGCTGGATAAACGCCTGGAGAACGGTGACACGCCAGTTTGCTGCTCTCCCTTCCCCTCCAGCACTGGACACTCAGACTACGATGAGGTCCTCAGAGGGATTCATTTACCTGACCGCCTCTTAAGCAGACATTTATCGCCCTGGCATACTTTCATTTGTTAATCATTAAAAGAACTTCTGTGTAACTTGGGATAAGTTAAAGTGGGTTCTAGATTGTCCATTTCTAAAGAAATCAAAATTTTTACTCTACGACCATGTTTATTCAAGCAGCTCAGGCAATGAGTAGGAAGTGTGCGTCCTGTCATTCACATACGAGGAGACGGGGACTGAAGGGGACTCCTTGTCCTGGGGAAGGGACCCAAGACCAGGCCAGAGTCTCGGCATTCCCAGGTCTGGTGGATCCAAGAGGCCCTGTTGCCAGCCTCCTAGGGA
>NW_011898055.1:5277-7136 GCF_000151845.1 Pteropus vampyrus | reverse complement strand
AAAGGAAACCGTCAACAAAATGAAGACAACCTACTGAATGGAAAAAGATGCTTGCCAATGATACATCCGATAAGAGATTAATATCCAAAATATATCAAGAACTCACACAACTTAACACCAAACATTCCAATTAAAAATGGGCAGAGGACCTCAATAGACATTTATTTCTCCAAAGAGGACATAGAGATGGCCGACAGACATGAAAAAATGCTCATGTCACTAATCAGAGAAATGCAAATTAAAACCACGAGATACCGGCTCACATCTGTCAGAATGGCCATCATCAGTAAGTCAACAAACAAGTGTTGGTGAGGATGTGGAGAAAAGGGAACCTTGCGCAATTGTTGGTGGGACTGCAAACTGGTGCAGCCCCTATGGAAAACAGTATGAAAGTTCCTCAAAAAATTAAAACTAGAACTACCGTATGACCCAGAAATTCCACTTCTGGGTATTTATCCAAAGAAATCCAAAACACTAATTCAAAAAGATATATGCACCTCTATGTTCACTGCAGCATTATTTACAATAGCCAAGATATGGAAGCAACCTAAGTAGTCCATCAATAGACGAATGAATAAAGAAAATGTAGTATGTACATACAATGGAATATTAACCATAAGAATAAAATCTTACCATTACGACACCATGTATGAACCTAGAGGGTATTGTGCAAAGTGAAATAAGTCAGACAAAGATAAATACAGTATGATTTCACTTATATGTGGACTCTAAAAATCAAAATAAAATAGAAACAAACTCACGGAGAACAAATTGATGGTCACCAGATGGGACGGGGGTTGAAGGGCTAGGTGAAAAAGGCGACAAGATTAAGAAGTACAAATTGGCAGTGATGGGGATGTAAAAAAAGAGTCACGGGGATGTAAAGTATAGCGCAGGGAATACAGCCAATGACATGTAATAACTATGTATGGTGGCAGGGCACACTGTCTGAGTACTGACACTCTCTGGCTTTGTGGCCTAAACATCTTATTCTCAGTTTTCTCAAATGTAAAATGAATATACTACTACTTATCTCAAAAGGCTGTTAAAAAAGAAATTCCTTCTCTCATCCATTTAGTTATTCAAGAGAAAAACATGCGGACCAAGAAATAAGGATTCCAGTTGAACGAGGAATATTCCATATAGGTTCTCTCTCCCAACAAACTATGACAAATACCTTAAATGACAAAATATAAACCCTTAAAATTTTTAACAAAATGTCCTCTAAAGAAGCAGAATTTAAAGAGTAATTTTCTCACTTCAACAAACCCCCACATGAAATTTTCATTCATTTGAGTCTCCACTTTACCTTCCATTCAGAAAATATATTAGCAGCTCTATAAGAATCAATTTCATTCTTTAAAAGATTTGGAGAGCTTTAAAAGAGAATTCCGATAACCAAATTCTTGACTGCGAAGAAACCAGCAGTTACTGTACACTGTCCCAAAAAGTCAATGGTGAAACAAAAAAATACAATATGCCAAACAGGGCTATGAAAAGGCAAAGAGAGTAAATGACTTTTAATGGGAGGGGAGATTTAAAAGATGAACACTCATCACCAAAAGCAAGGCTTGCTGCTTCCAGAAATTAGAACACCAGGTAGGATCCTCTGGTTGGTGCTAGTTTTCAAAAACCACAAATGGAAGATCATCAGATAAGGAAGCATCAAGCTTTAAAAAAGTTACACGTGAATCATGTTCCCAAATATGTTCCATACGAACAACAGTCTAATGAGGCGGTACCCACCATAGTAACTGAGCCTGAACACATTACGAAGGCACAAATCGCCGAGGCCAGGCTCCATAGAGAGATGAAGGATGAATTTTGTGAACCCTGTGCATGACCAAGAAAGAAGCCTT
>NW_011898055.1:0-2447 GCF_000151845.1 Pteropus vampyrus | reverse complement strand
AGAAGAGATCGGCAGCAGATTTTCTAAGCACTCAACAGAACAAAGTCCCTAAATGGGATCTGGCACTGAAATGAACGTGTGTTCCCATCAAAACGCATTTGTAATGCCTCCTACATAAATGTAACTTCAAGTCATAGCAGCACACACGAGTGTCTTGATCACCTTTCATAAAAGAACCAAGATGTCTTATGTTTTCTCATTCAGAATCCACTGCTCAAATCCTGCTTTAGTAGGAAAGGAGAAATGAAATCTGATTTAAAATTGGGGCAAACACACATATCCAGTGGCACAAACATACAAAAGGCCTGACTGACAGCTCCCTCACCCCGAGCCAGAGTGCACTGGACAGCCTTTCCCAGCTCTGCCCGTCAGTGCTCAGTCTCAGGGCAGCACTGGGAGAAGAGCAAGCAGCAAATACTACGGACACATTTACAGCAGCCCAAGGCGGCACTGAGAACAAGCGCCAATAAGAAGAGGGTCTAAGAATCTTAGCACCCAGTGAGTGACACGCTCACCCAACACATATTTTCCAAGAGTAAAACTGGCATCTCATCCAGGAAGGGGGTGAGCCACACAGTCCCCTCTGAGAATTACTGCTTTCAGGCCTCAGTTCTGCACTGTGAGCAAGGGCGTCCATAAGGCACTGGAGTCAACCTGTGCTACCATTTCAGGCAAGGCAGAAGGTGGAGCTTCATGGCCACCAAATCCCCCGTTTCTACTTGCCCATTTCCTCCATTTCCTTATTTAATTAAGAAGGTGTTTCCAACTCAAACAAATTTAGCACATTTTTGTAAACATTTACTCCTCATCTACTATATGCAGGTACGCGAAGACACAAAAATAGTCTATTAGGAAAAGGAGTAAAGTCTTATCAGAGAAAACAAAACTTTATTTTTAAAAGAGCAAATACTATTGTTTTTGTATAAGGGCAATGATGCTACTGCAGTTCAGAGGAAGTGGAGCATCCCAGAGGCTGGAATATTTGGGGAGTGTTTCACAAAGAAGGTGGGAAGGACCTGAGCTGGACTCTGGAGAAAAGAGAAGAGGAGCTGAAGGAAATGGGTATCCCAAAGTGGGCAAAAGCCACTGGAGTCAGCTGGCAAGAGGAGCTGTGTAGGGAAATAACTAACGTGTTTGGAATGTTTAGTAAACTACTTGGTTAGTGGGGTCTAGGCTAAACCCTAGAGAGGTAGGGGCTAAGGCCAGCCGGGCAGCAGCGCTGTACCTTGAATGCCACAGAAGGACATAGGATCTCACCCCATAAACCTGACTTCAGGGTAGAATCTCCAGTCTGTGAAATGTTGTTTGTTGCTCCTAGAGTTAAAAGTGCTGACATTTACAGGTGAATTATGTAAAGACAAAGAAGTTGAAGAGGAAGAAGGATCCGCTATTGTAACAACATTCTTACTCATTTGCACTTAAAAATGCCCAGCCCAGAAGTACTGTTTTTAGCTACTTTTGGGTAATACCTAGTTGAATCAAGCATCATCTACCTCTCATAAATATTCATGAGGTTGTAAAAGCATTAAACAAAGGCAATAAAAGTTCTCATATAGTCTACAATTTCCTTGGGGCAGCACTTCTAACAGAAGATTACACCGAAGATAAACTTTACCAGGCCCTTGATCCCCCCACACCCCCCCCAAAAAACTGTATGCAAAAGTTAGTGTTGAGAACTTAATAAAAAGAGTGTCTCTACATCTCAAAGAAATCCTTAACAGGTGAGAAGTTAACAGGCTAGATCCTAACTTAGGGATATTTAAACAGAAACCAGCAAGAATTTAACCCTGTGGCTGCCTTAAATTTCTAAAGGAAGCCTTAATCAAAGTGGGGAGCTGGTTAGCTTGGGACAATTTTGAGAAGCTCCTAATATTTTACTACTTCCCTCCTTTCTTATCAAGAACTGCCCAAAGAAATGCTCTCACCAAGGTCAAAACTCATTCAAGATTCAAAAAATGGCAGGAGGGAAGGTAATGAAATAAAGACTCTTCTCACAAGTAAAGCAACCAGCAACAGGCCACCAGCCTCCTCTGGTTTCAACGTCTGTTCTCCAAAAGGATCTCACCGAGGAGCTGGTTTCCTTCAAAATTCATTCTAAAGATGACAAGATCCAAGCACACAAAATATTGCTGCCTGACTTCATCTTAGCAATACAAGGAGACTGTGCAGAGAAGCCAAGAGATCACAGAGGAAAAAAATGTGTTTTGGAGCACTGAGAACTCTCTGGACAGCTAGCCCGGGGTCTCACAGGAAGAGAGCCCTTCAGTCTGTTCTCACTGGACAAGAGACATTTAGTCTGTTAAAAGTTCATTTGGCAATTCCATACCATCCAGGAAGACCAAAAAAAAAAAAAAAAAGTTTCATTTAGTTTTCTGATTCTACATTTCCTTTGTCTCGTTATACAGGCAAAATATATCTTTAGGAGATAAAAATCAATCAAGTCATCA
>NW_011898054.1:0-1745 GCF_000151845.1 Pteropus vampyrus | reverse complement strand
GAAAAATGTATTTATCATGAAAATTAAGCACATAACTAAAAGCATTCTCATTAGGGTCCAGGTAAGGAAAAGATGGTTCAATATTGTCACATTGCGTAAATACTGTTTCAGAAGTACTAATGAATGCAATTATACAAGAGAAATAACTAGATATAGAAAATCAAAAATAGGAAATAGTTATTATTTTCAGCTCATATGACTAAAAACAAATTTGTCTAAGTCTGCCTTGGTGCTATTGAGAACTAGTGCCAAATACCAAACACATAGAAACAGAGATTACAGACATATATTTCTCTTGATTATTTAGTTTACTTAAGATGTAAATGTACTCAGTGACTTTGGTTTTAACTACATGTATCACCTAAGAAAATTCTCCTATTATGATTATTAAAAATTCTACATGTGAGACATCTGCTTCCGGTAATGGCGGATATTTATGCAGAGCAATTCTCCTGCTGAGGACGACTAGAAAATCTGGAAAAAATATTTTTAAAATCTTTAAAATATTAGAGAGATTTAAACTTAGTCAGGAATTATTCAGGATTCAGAACAAAAGGGAATTCAAAGAGTTGCATCTAATATTTGGGACATCTGTTTTAAATGGATATCAGACAGTTCCAGAAGAAACATTCAAAAGGATGAGAAACTAAGCAGAACTCTTGATAACCTCATAGGGTTAGTTGGAAACTATTAGATTTTAGATCCTAACAAGAAACACTAGCCAAGGGCACATACCCGCACCATTATTTATGTTAAAACCATGAAAACTACTATTCACTAAACATTAGAGTAAACCTTGACTTCGAATTTTCTTAATTTTTATAACACATTAGGGTAATCCAAGATCGCCAATTCTCTTAGCCAAATGCCAGAAGCAAAGGTCAGTTTTCTCTGAAAGAAGATAATATTATCTCCATTCTTAAATTATTACATCACTTTTTCGTATAAAATGTCTCAAACTGAAAAAAAAATATTCTCGGAAAAGGAGATGACGACATAGTGAAACCCAATGGAAATAACAGACGAGTTTTTAAAAAACAGAAAATCTTATCCTTCCTAACTAAGTGGAATATCGTTAGCAGTTTTAAATATAACTGTGCTGATCATATACAAGAAAATAATAATCAAGTTTGAAGACTTCAGTAGAGAGTGTATGAACCACTTCAAAAACTGGACGTTCTAGATCTGAACAATCTTGGTATCTACTTCTCGAGCTACCAAGATCTCAAGCATTGGTTCAACAGAAGTCTACTAATAAGTCACATAAAAACATTATCTATATGCTGGCTGCCCCTGGCTACTGTCCCCACAGGTCAAAATTCATGCTACAGAAGGTTTATTCCTTAAAACTCCCGATTATCTTCACCTGCCACTTCAATAAACTTTGAGGAGGTAAATTACCATATTGCTGAGTCTGAAAGTTGTGAGAGATCCTAGAGTCTCTGCAAATTAGCCTCAGAGAGCAGAATTTCATGGCACTAATGGGTTTGTGGCCTTACTGGTGGCTTAGTCAGAATAAGCAGTCAAAGTGCGAGATAGAGAATCTGAGGCTGTAGAAAAGATGGTTCAATACAGAAGCCTTTGGAATAAGGGAGAAACCAAAATGAAAATTAGAAAGAATTGTAAAAGAAATGATGACAAAAATATGACAAAATCACAAATTAACCTCTAACAAATTGATAAAAGGTGTGCGATGCAGGAGGGAATTCTGATTTGAGCCATGAAGAAAGAGCTTGTATCAAACC
>NW_011898053.1:2318-3908 GCF_000151845.1 Pteropus vampyrus | reverse complement strand
TGTCATGTATTTCTGGAACATCAGGAACTCTCTGGGGTAATTCCCAAGTCAATGCATGAAAAGTAAAACCAGCACATCTGGGCGACTGTGGAAATATTTCCAGAAAAAGCAGGCAGTGAGGGAATTTGGGGCTTGGAATGTCCAGATCTCTGCCACCCTTCTTTGACCGGAGTTGACAGCCTCAAGTGTGTCGTCTACTGGGACCAGTCGGGAGACGGAGGGCTAGAAGGCCAGAGCAGCCCACCCAGGACGTGCCTGCTCACCTGCCCCATCCTGCTCTGGGCCTTTCTTCTGCCAACCCTGACCTCCTCCAGGCAACGATGCTTTTTTATCCTACCCCAAGGATGCGGTCTTGATTGTTCCTACTCGTGGGAGCCCACAGGTCATCTCCCCCCAGAACCCCTAGCTCCTAGCCTCTTCCCCTGGGGACCCCAGCCCTAACCCGGGGCACCGATTCGGTGGGATGAGGCGACCCCATGAGAGCTGAGGACCTTTTCCCGAAGAAAGGCCTCAAAGTTTCCTTGAAAACAAATATTGATTTGTTTTCACACATCAATATTAATAAGAGACTTCTGAAGTGGAAGAAAATGGCCAAATTAGAGCTGGTCAGAATGCTGAAAAACACTCCATGCCAAACTCAGAAACCAGCGGGGTCGAGGGGACGGACTCTCCTTAGCAACAGTCTGGCCAATTAACAACCTTAAGGGAGACAATTAACATCTGAGCAGAGGTTTCCGAGTGACCTCCTGTCTGTGTTCCTATCTAGTTCAGTACCATTTCTGACGACAACTTTCAAAATGGAAACGATTTTTCAATGTAAATCTCTTAATTATAAAAGTAAAGCTTCATTTTAGAAAATGTTTAAAATAGGGAAAAGAAAAAAAAAATCACTCATGATCCCTCCCACCCTAACAGAACCACGGCCATCATATTAGTGCTTTTCCTCTCAGTCTCTGTTCCTATAAATACTTTTGACGCTAACGTCGCGATGCTTGTCTTGGCCTGGTTCCCCAGAAAGCAGAGTCTGAGACAAAGATTTCTGTGCAAGTATTTTATGGAGGAACGTGATTCCAGGGAGCAGGAATGAGGAACAGGAGAGCGAAGTGGACAAGAATGTGTTATGGAATTGGCCACAGCCAAGTGTGACTGGGTGCTGGATCCAAACCCACCCGAGGAGCCGTAGGAAGACCCCCCCATGGGTGGGGGCAGAAAGAGAGGAGCACATTTCCATTGGCTCCCAGCCTCTACTGGTCAAAAGCTTTCCCCGTGGGAACTCCCCCATGCTCTGGACTGCCCTTGCGTAGGTGCTGAGGGGGGCTCCTCTAGCTTCCCGGCAATGTCGTTAACAGAGACCCCAGGGTGAGAGGCAAGAAGCATGGGGCACGTGATGTCACGTTGCACCTGTGAGAAGATGGCTGGAGTGGACCCAGAGCTGGTCGCCCTGGCATTGGCTAGGCTAAGAGACCAGCATGGCCGCGTGGCGGCCTTCGATGCGGTCTGTGTGAGGCATGTGCAGTTTCATCCTTGCTCTACCCACTGCAGATTATGTATTTTTCACATTGGTCAATAGTTCTCATGATTTTTAGTGGC
>NW_011898053.1:0-1183 GCF_000151845.1 Pteropus vampyrus | reverse complement strand
GGTGTCAACATCAGGACGTGAGGGTCATCGAGGGCCATCTTGGAGGCTAGCTACCCCACTCGTTCATCGCTTCATTCAACGGCCATTTATCGAGCACCTGTCAGGAGTCTGGCACTGTGCTCAAGACTGGAGATACCAACGTGTCTGCGAATAATCGAGTTCAAGGACTGAGTCTTTGTTCAGTTTTGTGCCTTCAGTGTCTAAAACACAGAAAGTCTCAGTATTTATTTGTTAAGAGGAAGAAAGATATAGTGGTTAGAAGCTGGACTTCAAGTCTGGACTCCTCCCCTTCGCCCTGATGATTTTCCCATAAACCTTGTTTAACCAGAGCTATTTCAGTTTCATGTGGTTTACAACCAGGAATCCTAATTGATAGACTCACTTGTTCTTCCACGAATCTCTTTTTATAGTTCAGATTCCAACCCAGGATTCCCACATTGCATTTAACTGTCATGTCTCCTCAGCCTCCTTTAATCTGGGACAGTTTCTCAATCTTGCCTTGTCTTTTATGACCTTGGCACTTCTGAAGATTGCTGATCAGGCGATCCCTCACTTTGGGATTGTCTCACAATTAGTTAGAGATAATGCATTATGGATGAGAATACCAGTTGTGGTATTGTGAGTCCTATCGGGGTACATGATATCAGCATGTCTTGTTTCCAGCGCTGGTGACTTTGAGCACTTCATTAAGGTAGTAGACGTCTGCTTTGTTTCTATTTTTCCCTTCGTAATTAATAATTATCTTGGGGGAGATAATTTGAGACTATGCAAATATTCTGTTTCTTATTCTTCCGCACAAATTTTAGCATTTATTGATGATGCTTTCAGACAATTATTATTGTGTTGTTTGCTTGTTGCTTATTTCCTCTTTCTATTATTTCTTCTGCATTTATTAATTGGAATTCTACTGCAAAGAACTGTCTCTTCTCCTCATTTATTTACTCAAGTATTTATTTTAATCAGTATGGACTTGTGGATTTTTTTCCTGTGGGTTATAATTCATTACTATGATTACCTGTTGCTCAAATTATCTTAGATTTGGCATTGAGAATTCTATCAAATTGGCTCCTGTATGTGTAGAAGATTTTTTTTTAAATTTTATTATAAAAGTAATATATGCCAGGGTAGGGTGTACATGATACCTTTCTACTATTTTTTCAACTTCTTATAAACCTATAATTCT
>NW_011898052.1:6201-6620 GCF_000151845.1 Pteropus vampyrus | reverse complement strand
TGAGCACTCGATGCAATATACAGATGACTCATCATTTAATTATACATTTGAAGTCTATATAATTTTATTAACCAATGTTACCCCAATAAATTTAATATAAACAAACAAACAAATAAATAAAATAAATTTAACAAGTGAAGCATTTCGGGAAAATTAATAGTCAAAACAAATAGTGAAAAGGGTAGAGGGCATTTGAAACTAGCAAAACAAAAGTGTTTCTGGAATCTACTAATTGCAATAAGCAATTTATTGTTTCCGACATGATACAGACAGTCCTGTTTCACTTGCTCATCATGCACAGAAACTGGAACTGTTAATCTTGGCCTTCCCATGGGCCTCAATTATCCTGAACTTTTCTCTAGAACAGACACAAAATCTTTCTGGAAAGATCAAGTCTGACCCCAGGACGAAGCTCTCTA
>NW_011898052.1:0-2466 GCF_000151845.1 Pteropus vampyrus | reverse complement strand
GAAAAAAAAAAATAAATGAATATGTGAGTTAAGTGTCAGAAGAGTAGAAAACATCACGTTATTCAGAAAATATCAGGGCACAGGGTTAATTTGGGTAATTTAAGAATAATGTCTATAATTGAGCACCTAATTGTATAACTCAGTATCTCTAATGCCTGAAGGCACGCACACTCATTCGAAAGGCATATGTGATGACAGCGAGTGACAGCCCGCCACCTAGAGTTTAGCTGAAATACAGCACAGGGGGATGTTCTGTCCTGGCACCCTGGCGACTTTCATGCCCCCACATAGGGCAAGGCTCAGTCACGGCTGACTTAAGCTTGGCAGAAGGCCCTGTGACCCTCCGGGATGAGGAGCTGGCCAAGGCCATTTTCACCCCATCTCCCTGTCTTCCGGGGAGGCCGTCATCAGAGTTGTCATCGCTTCCAATTCCGATGGAGAATGAGGCTCGCGGCCCGCCCCGCCCCCACCAGGGGACAGTGGCAGGCTCTAACACCCTAAGCTGCAGCACCAAGTGGCTCCACAGCAACGTGGTGCCCTGGTCCTTATGTCACATCGTCATCTGGCCCCTTTTGTCTAGGTGTCATCCTGTGGGAAAAGGGACTCAGGACAGGAGCAGCCGACACCTTTTCTGCTCCGGCTTTTTTGTCTATGAAAGATATAAACTGTCTGATGTAAAAGCGGGCTGTGTTCCTTGGCCTGAGGATCGGCCGTACCGACACACAGCCCGCCCGTGCACTGTGCCCTGTGGGTGGTTCCAGGGTCCAAGGACAGAGCTGTGCAGTCACGCAGAAGCCGTACAGCCTGTGCAGCCTGCATAGTTTCTGTCTGGTTCTTTACGGAGGAAGTTTGCCAACCCACTGAGCTAATTAATGCCCCAGCCTTAAAATGACGCACTGTGCATTAGAAGTGCCCCCCACCATCACCCCGCAAGCTTCCCATTTCTTGGGTTCCAGGAGCTGTGGTCGTCAGACCGAGTGGAGGTCTGCAGCATCCCCCTGGCGGAGAGGGTCCGGAGCACCGGCCTGGCTTTCAGACATGGCCGTGACAGCCCAGGCCCTGCGGCCATCCCCTCCTCCTCGGAGCGGGGACAGAGGCACACGGTCGGCTCTCTGCCAGGGGCTGTTTTCCTGCCAGAGTAAGGGTGTGAGTTTACACTGGTATTTGCACCAGCAGGAAGGCAGCAGCGGCCGCCCCTGGCTGTTCCACCCTGTGCCTCCCTGGGAAGACTTCTTCCCACTGCACAGACCCCACACGGCTATGCGGAGCCCGACACTGCCCCAGGGGTCTCTGAGCGGCCCACAGGGTGCCTCCAGCTCATCTACCATCCACTGTCACATGCTGCACCCATTTCCAGGTCTGTCCTGATCCCTGGTGCCCTTGAAATTCAGTAAATGTCCATTCGCTTTATGTGTCAATACGTCCTAGAGCAGGAATCCTCAAACCCTGGGCTGCGGACGGAGGCCTGTTGGGAACCAGGCCGCAGGAGGTGAATGGCGGGGCCAGCGAGCGAAGCTCTGTCTGTATTTGCAGCCGCTCCCCAGCGCCAGCGTCACCGCCTCGGCTCCGCCTCAGATCATTAGGCGTTAGATTCTTGCAGGAGCCCCGGTCCCCGGTGCCAGAAAGGCTGGGGACCGCTGCTCTAGAGTCCAGCGGGAAAGGGAGAAGGGGAAGTCCTTCTCACACTCCACGGCCCAGGGGTAACCACCATCCTCATCCTCATGAGCTGTATTATTTATGTAATTCCCCCAGGCTATTTATTAAATGCTTTTGCAAAAAATGCTAAAATTAAAACATTATTTTTACTTATTTTTTTGAGGTCGAACTTGACTCAAATATATTTTTTAATAAAAGTTGTTCTCTCAAAAGAACTTTCTGGGGAAAACAGCTGCGCAAAGTTATAAACGCTACGCTGTTTGTTCCAGTGACGGAGCGAGCTCACCATGGCCGGGGCAGGCACGCGGGTTTCTTGCTTCCCTTGCCCTTCCGGGTCACCTCTGGAGCCACCGGAGAACGGAGGAGACACGTCCGAGAGCAACCAGCGGGTGTCATCCTCCTCCGGGTCTGCCAGATGCACAATAAAGACGAAGCGAATGGGAAGAAGCCTCGACTGGTCATCAGGAGACCTGAGATCAGCCTGTTCCAGTACGAACGAGCTCAGGTTCTCAGTAAGTCACAGTACGTAAAGTGACATCCAGCAGCTCGTCCCTGCTGAAATCTAACCACTGAATGACACCCCCACTGTACCGTGAATGCAATGTCCTCGTTGTACCAGGGCCAGCCCAGAAAAACCACAGATACAGCCTGGGCCTTGGGGGCAGAATGTCCCAGCTCTGAACCGGGGGTCATGTCCCTCGCACTATGTGACCGTGACCTTGGGCACAACACCGAAAATCTAAGCCACCATTTCCTCGTTTGAAAAATGGAGACAATACACAACTTTCCTTTCGCGGTATATGGTTAAGG
>NW_011898051.1:3359-3805 GCF_000151845.1 Pteropus vampyrus | reverse complement strand
TTACCCAGCTTCAATGGCATGGAGAGGGAGAGAGCACCTCCAGAAAGGCTCTACCTGCTTTATCCCGGAATCAGAATCTAGAGATGCCGAGAAAGAACATGGTCTCCCCAAGTTCAGACGGAGAGCTGGAGAAAGCTGCCCAGTCATCTCAAGCCCAAGCAAGACAGCACCGGGTCCTAGAGCTGTAGCACTTGCTCCCTCACCAGCAGGTGTCTGGGCTCCAGGTCACCAAAGTTGCAGCAACGCACAGCCTCTATACAGAGGAGCAGGGCTGGATGGAGACCATCCCACCCAATCGGACCCCAGCCATCCCAGTAGGCTTAGGTTAGGTGGAACTTCAGGTTTCTCTGATCATCATCCAAGTGTGATTTTAGAAATAATGGCAAATCTTCTGAATTAAAATAAAGGATGTTCCTGCCTGCTTGCAGATGCTTTAAATTCCTTTA
>NW_011898051.1:0-2113 GCF_000151845.1 Pteropus vampyrus | reverse complement strand
GGATAAATTTATGTCATTTTAATCCATATAGTTTGTGGTAATTTGTCATGACAGCCCTAGGGAACTAATCCTCTCCATTTGAATATAAGCTTCTAGAAGAGAAGCAACACTTTGCTCACTTTTTTTCTTCAGTGTCTGTGTCATAGCAGGCACTGGACCAGAGGAAGTGAAGCACTTATTCTACTCGTAAGATGCCCCGGAGCTGTGCCCTAGCCCTGTATTGGCTAAGCAACTCCTTTGACACATGAGTGGGAGGTAGAAAATGGGGCTAACTCTCTGGAGAAATTAGGAGTCTTTTACTCCCCATCCTGCATCTGTGTTATATTCTTGAAGCCCACCTGGGAGCTTCACTGAGGTTTGTATAGCTGCTGATACCATCAGTATTTGTCAGCCCCACTATTACATGTGGAAATCAGCTGAACATCTCTTCTCTGGGTTCCCAGAATACCCTGGGAAAACTACAACCCTGTCTCTACCACAGGCTATTAAAGTGATCTATTTGTGCTTCTGTCATCCCCCAAGACTGAGGACCCTGATGGGACAGTGGCCTTATTTATTTCTGAACCCCCAAATACCTAGTGCCTGGCACATAATAGAATTCCCATGCAAGTGCTACACTGAACAGACCTTGCTATTTCAAAGTTTAGCTACAGGTTCAAGAAAATTTTTTGATAATCCTTAGTATTCCTTTCCTCAGCAACACAGTGCCTCAAAGAATGAAAAAAGTATACATTGTGTGTTTTACAGGCACACCACACTCAAAGAGAGGCTGGAAAGCTGACCTGACTCATTTCTTCACAGTCTATTACATGGAAAAACATAAGCTTTCTGTTTTCCTGGGCTGTTAACTTGGCACCTCATTTCATGTATAAAACTTGCATTAAAAGATGCAGTCTCTGTAAGTTAATCAGCCATATAAAGATCAAAACTGCTTTACAGTATGAGGAGCCCTTAGAACTCATACTCTATGAAGAATGACTTTAAAGGCCAGATAAGGGAGACTGGGTGCCCAATCATTAATCCTTAAAACAATTAAGTTGGTATAAGACCCACTTCTAAGATGGTGAAATTGAGACTCAAAAAGTTTAAGTGACAAGCCTAAGATCACACAGCTATTAAGGGACAGAGCCCAATGTCTCTGACTCAAAGCCATGGATTTTTAAAGAACTCCATTCAGACTCTCAAAGTGATAGAATTTTAAAGAAAACAACTAATTATTTTTCACGAGAAGACTTGGAATTACTTGTTCAAATGGATGATGTTCTTCACAGCCATCCCTTGGATAATTAAACAATGGTTCTGATGATTTGTTATTGCTTGTTTCATTTTGGGAATACTTCTTTAAAGATTCAGGTCTTCAAAACCTGAAGGATGTTCTTTTAAGTATTACCTCTGGTGGCAAATTTTCCACCCTGAAGTCTTTCTGAGCACAATGTGGAGAATAAAGCGGGTGATTAAACTGGACACTAATGTTTTAGGTCAAAAACATGGTTGGCTGTAAAGATACAAGAGACAGCACGGACAAGTTCCCGTACTGGATTTGGAGCCAGGCAGAAAGAGTCCGAAAATTGCTTTGCCACTTACTAGCTGACTTTGAGCAAGTGGCTTGACCTCTCTAAGCCTGCCTCCTTTGTGAAATCAGATCATCACCCATCTCATAGGGTGGTTAAAATGAGATAATGCATAGAGAGCAGTCACATAGAGTCCGTGCTTACCACGTGATAGCCATTATTATTGATCAAAAAAGACTCCTATTCCAGACAAGAAAAAGCTAAAGCAGTTCAGCACCACCAAACCAGTATTACAAGAAATGCTAAAGAGACTTTTAAGAAGAAGAAAAGAAAGATTAAAAAATATGAATAATAAGATGGCAATAACTACATATCTATAGATTAGGTAAATAGATTAAATAGATTAAATGCGTCCATCAAAAGACATAGGGTGGCTGAATAGATAAGAAAACAAGATCCTTATATATGCTGCCTACAAGGGACACTTCGGATTGAAGGACACACAGACTGAAAGTAAAGGGATGGAAAAAGATACTTCATGAAAATAGAAACAAACAAAAAAAAGCTGGGGTAGCATTAATTATACCAGACAATAGACTTTT
>NW_011898050.1:4069-6571 GCF_000151845.1 Pteropus vampyrus | reverse complement strand
GAGCCTTTATTTTTCTTCATTCTTTTTTTCGTTATGTTCCTTAGACTGGATAATCTCAATTGACATATTTTTTAATTTGTTGATTCTTTCCTCTGCCTGTTTAAATCTGCTTTTGAACCCCTCTAGAGATTTTTTTAAATAAAATAATTTTTTTTATTTTTATTTTAAACATCTAGAGTGTTTTCCAACTCTAGAATCCTTATTTTGTTTCACATATAATTTCTGTCTCTTTATTAAAATTTTCTATTTGGTGAGTTATTTTTCTCATACTTACCTGTGGTTCTTTATACATCATTTCCTTTACTTCTTTGAACATATTTAAAGTAGCTGATTTAAGTCTTTAGTATGTGCAATGTTTGTTTTTCCCGAGGGACAGTGTCTCTGGGCTGCTGTCTGTGCTTAGTCCTTACATGAAGCTGTGTGGTTGTATCTGGCCATCAGAGCCATGACCGCACGGGGAGTGCTTGTACTCAAGTAGAATGTAATGTCCTTCTTCTTTCTATCTACTGTGTTCTAAGGGCAGAGCTGATCAAAACTGAGAAGGCTGTTTCTCACAACTCATTAAATCACAATGACCACCTTCACAGTTTACAGCCACTGATGTTTTACCTAAGGTTGCTCTCAAGAACTCTTGTGAACTGATTGACTCTCTGTCTGTGGCATACCTTTGTGGCTAAAAGACATTGGTGGCCACCTACACAAAATAAAATAAGGTCGCTCTAGCCCATGGGGTTTAAATTAGACATAAACTTTCCCTTAAAGGTTTTCTTCATTTCGTTAGGTACAAATATGCAGTCAAGGAAGATAATAACCTATTTTTTATTTAAATCTATTTTTTTTTCAAGTGAGAGTTTTTTTATTTTAAAACCCTGCCTGAGAATTTTTTGTGAAAAATGACCGGTTGAGTCTTAAGATTCCAGAAGGTACCAAGCCCCAGTCTATACACAACCCTCACTCTGTCAAATACTTACAGACTCACAGTGGGCATATTTCCTCACCCAGTTTCACCATCTGCTAGTACTTTGACCAACAGAAAGCAAACAGCCCAGGGCCACCTAGGGAAACAGATTACACCAAACCATGGTAAACAGATGTGATTGGCCCACTGAGCTTTGAACCCTGAAGTTACACCACACACAGACATGATCAGAGCATTGCCAGAGGTTACAACACACACATTCTTGGCACCATTGTTCTGATTGACTCAGACCAGCTGAACATCTTAAACCAAGTGATAAATGAACTATGAGCATGGAAGAGATGATGCTTTCCTGTTCAGGGATTAAAATTTCTCTCTAGCTATTGATATCTCCTAAAAAAGAAACTGTCAACATGAATGACTTTCAAAGTTACAACACTACTTCACTGCTCAACAACACATGCCATCACACATTCAGTGGGTAGTGTGTACAAGCCACTTAACTAAGTGCTATGAGAAAGGGAAGATGAGGAAGGAGACAAGCAGGGCAGTTAATACTGAGAACCTGGGAGGAGTCAACCCTGGACGTGAGAATGAGGATGAATGTGGGCCCAAGAGGAGTGAAACAGGTGGAGGGAAAGTTGGTTGCCCTGAAGCTGGCTGAGTAGAAGAAGCATTTCAGAGGCCTTGTAAATCAAGCCTAATCCTACCATTTGCTTCTTTCCAACAATAAAGATGGAATTTTTGAATTTCATTTGACTCTAGGGAGATCTGGAACTGCTCCAGGAATATTTGGATTAGATGCTCTGAGAGAGGATAGGGGAGTCATTATTGGATGTTTAAATACATTTTTTTGCAGGACTAGATACATTTGTGTTTTCAAAGTTTACTTTAAATTTGTTTTATGAGAAGATATGTCAGGTATAAAACAGTATTTTCTGTTATTGTTACATAAGAACTGTCAAGAAAAGGAACTTGGTTGGACCTGTTGGATGTAAAAAACAGAGAATGTGACCTTCAGAATAGATCACCTTATCCAAACTGTACCTTAACCAGACAACAGAGTAAACAGACACTTTCAGGGAAAATGTAATAGTCCTAACCTGGAAGTACTTTTTGCGATTCTAAATTCAGGTAAGTTCTTTATGCTGGAGATGTTTTCTCTCTGCAGTTAACAAGAGTACCCATTTGAATCAGTCAAGGTTCTCTAAAGAAACAGAACCAATTGTGTGTGTCTTTATGTATACACAAAATAACAATATGTATTTCATATATAGAACATAAATAAAAATAATCCTCTATATACTTTCTTTATATATGTATATACCAAGTGTGGTATATACATATATAAAGAAAGATAATGCGGTATATTATTTTAAGGAACTTGCTCATGCAGTTGTGGAGGCTGGCAAGTCCAAAATCTGCAGGGCAGGCAGGCAGGATGGAAGACCAGGGAAGAGCTGATGTTAGAGCTTGGAGTCTGCAGGCAGACTGGAGGCAGATTTCCCTCTTCCTTGGGAGACCTTTATCTTTTTTCTCTTAAGACCTTCAACTGGTTGAATGAGTCCCAATCACATTATAGA
>NW_011898050.1:0-2399 GCF_000151845.1 Pteropus vampyrus | reverse complement strand
CTCTTCTACATCCATTGTCATGTCTCCAAGGACAGTCTTTCTGGGACTACTACGAATTCCCAGTCTCTCAGAACCACGGGAGCCCAGGTCTGAATATGTAGGATAGCGATTTTCCCTTGTGTGTCTCACATTCACCTAAGTACAGAATGCCCAAAGCAAATATAGTGCTGTCTTCTGGGAGAGACTGTAAATGTGAGAGTCAGGGGACCTAATTACAGCATCTTACCTGAGGAGTTGATGTGTGAAGGTGAGGGGTTGACCTAGACAACAAGTGATGTTGATGAAACATTTTCGAGTGGGGACAGGGTATATTGGGGAGCTCATGTAGCATAGCCTCAATCTTCTAGATGGGATAAGTAGAAGATATGAAGGTAGTGAGGAAATGACCACGAACCTGATGTTAAGTATCATTTGGACCGGCCACTGCAGCTGAGAAATAGGAAATAAATAAAAGGATTGCCAAGCAGCTGGGGCCCCAGAAGCCAGGCTCTGTGACTCTGCAGCAGTGTCTGGTTGCCCAGGAGTGGTAGCAGAGGACATGACCAGCAGAGGGAGGTAGCAAAGTAGCTAAATCCCAGGGCTGACAAGCTCAATTGGAAGGGCTGACTGAGTTCCAGGCTAGGCACAGAGGCAAGAAAGAATCCAGCCGAGAAAGTGGGAGAGGTTTGAGGCGCTAAAGTCATAAGGAAGTGAGCTGTGGCAGGGCCACTCTGAATACTCTCTCTCTCCATGGAGCTCCTTCCTGCATCAATCACCGCCATGCATCCCTGTGAGTTTGCCTTTCTTAGCCATTGTTTCCTTCCTTTGCTTCTGCCTAAATGCCTTTCTCATCCTTAAGGTTCAGATCAAGTCCTACCTGCTCCATGAAGTTGTCCTAGCTTTTTCTAGATTTGTCAGTGCCTCTTCTTGAAAGTCAGAACTTTTTTCTGGGACACTTAAATTATTTCAGAATTATAGTCACATCATATCCATTATAAATATCTCATTTCCTTATGAAGATGTGAAGCCTCTTGAGGGATAAGAACTAGTAAATGGCATTACTACTATACACTTATTTTGAGACAATTTGGTGGGTTTTGGCAGATTTTTCTATTTGAGAATTTGAAACATGCTGCCCTGGTCACTCATGAGAAGTTCAAAATACATGTCTAATAACTCCTATTTCCAATGTTATTTATCTCTATGAACCATTTGATTCCAATAAAATATTAATGTGAGAGGGGATCCCAAGCATTTATTTGCAGTTATTCAATTATGAAAGAACCAAAGGAACTGACTGCAGACATGTTATATTTCCCTGGATTAAGTATAGAGCAAATTTGCACTTTCTTTTGATATGGTGACCAGCATCTAGCAACAAGTAAATATTAAATAATAGGCTATGATGGAGAACAATTAGCATATTATAGGTCATGTCCTCTGCTACCACTCCATAAGATGACTTCTCTGCATGGAATAAAATGGCTGTCAACAAGTCAGCTCTGCCTCTAACAGCTGGTCGCCTTGGAAAAGGCACTTCCTCTTTCTCCTTCATTTTCCCCATGCACAAGATGCATGAGTGGACTTATGGCTTAAACAGTGTAGAGCTGTTGGAACTCATGTGACCAGCAAGTTTGCATGGCCACATAATGGCCTTCCACTAGTGGGCGCCATTGAGCAGACTTTAGGGCCTCTGCTTTGCCCTCCTGAGCAGCCTGCCTGCATTTCCCATCCTGGCTGACGCGTTTGGGTCTGAAGTGGATTATGAAAGTTGTTGGCATAATTCGATTCCATCAGCTATTCTAAAGGTCTTTCCTGGCCCATGTCTTGAGTCATGCTCACATTGGAAGCTTACAATTTTGCTACCACAGCCAGTTGCCATCGAAATAGAGTTCATCTTTTATGGAAAATGCTGATCCTAAGAGTGCATTGCTCTCTTTCTTAATAAGGCAATTAATCTCTTTCTACATACTGAAGACAGGTATCGACCTCTCTAAACTCCTGGACCGATTTTCACAGGCTAAATCTTAGGAGATGACTTAAGTTGCAGAAGTTCAGAGCAGCAGGAAAGCTTAGGCATCATCTTCTTGTTTTACAGAAGAAAGTTGGGTCCAGAGAAGAGTGGTAGGTCCAGAGCCACCCAGCTGCTCATGGAGTGAGTGAGGCAGAGCTGGAACCCAGGGCTAATTGTGAGGCAGAGGTAGAACCAAAAAGGGATCCTCAACCACACAGCTCCTGTTACCTTCCATAACAGACCTCCTCTCTGACACCTTTTGTGATGTGGGTGGTATGTGAGTTGGAGCTTGCATTAGCCTGTTTTGGGGTAAATGCCCTTCATTTTGCATTTATTAGTAGTTCATTATGTGCCAAGCACTGGGCTAAACTCTCATAATGCATTATGTCTCATTGAATTCCAGGCT
>NW_011898049.1:2588-3381 GCF_000151845.1 Pteropus vampyrus | reverse complement strand
GGGGATGGACGTGGTGATTGACTCGGACTCGACGGTGGGGATCTTCCACAGTGCGCGCGTTGTGCACTTTCCAATTTTACTTGTCAATTACACCTCAATAAGGCTGAAAAAAAGGTAATATTTTACAAAATAAAAAGTACCGCAATAAGTTGTGATCGGCAGACATCGACATTTGACGTAAAGGTGGGGTCCGCCAGTGTTCGTGGCGCAGTGATGTTCATTCCCTTTTGGCTCAGGCTCCTGTGCGGTCCACCAGGCCCTGGTCGCGTGTACGAAAAAGAACCACGTAAAGGAAATAAAAGTTGGAGACGCTGAGTGATTTTAAGGCTTTAGAAAATTAATCTAATAGCGTCTTTGAGACTTTTCGTTGGCAGCTTTCTCATGGGCCATCTCTATAGGCTATGAGTTGATGCTGTCATTCTGAGCTGTTTTACTACGTGTTTTCTAGAAAACCGCAGGAAAGGGTCCCGTCTTTCAGACTCTGCCACTGACACCCACAGAATAGGACATGCCAGTCGTATGTCATCCATGCAGCTGAATTACCAAAACCTGCTTCCTCGTTAATGCAAATGCAGAGCATCAGACAGATTATGTCTACTTGGAAGACAGCCAGTATGCATTAGTTCATCTTGATGACGAAACGCATGTTCCCATTAAAACGCCTTTATTTTTCATTTCGGAGGTTTGAAGAGAATGGTACATGAAATGAATTCCAGCTGGTTAAATCTGGGGAACAAATAATATTTGGGGAATATTTTCTGAATCTACACCTATAGCGTTTCAGTGGATAAAT
>NW_011898049.1:0-1663 GCF_000151845.1 Pteropus vampyrus | reverse complement strand
TTTCAAGGTTCTTTTTAGCATTTTATCTCAGTTGCCAGCCTCTGGCTTCTGTTGGGCTCTGTCTACCAAGCAGTTGCAGAGGTTTGGCAAACAGGAAAGAAAAATCCATCCCATTCCCATGGTGGCTGAGCAGCTCTTGCTAGCGAGCGCTGCTTAATGCCATCTATTCCTTGGTGACGCATCTTTTCTTAAGCCATTTTCCTCCGTGGCGCTGTCTCCCTTTCGTGCTGCTGCATCCTAATAGTCACATTTCTAATGGCAGCGTCGCGACAAGCAGTTCCTCCGATGGCTCATAAATAAGAGGAAAAACACAAAGCTGCATGTCTTTGGCGTAGAGCGGTTCGGAAATTGCGAATTCTTTGAAAAATTAATATCCTGCATGAGAGAGATGTCGAGATGAAGACCTGTCCCCAAAGATCTCGGTTCATCCCTCTGAGCTTTTTTTTTCCTGTGCTTCCTTTCGATGGCCGTGTTTGTAAAGACCCAGGACGGTGGGTTTCCATGGTTTTATATTTAATGTGTTATTGACGAAGGATCACGAGTCTCTAAGATGAAATATCAGACTCTAAATGAACAGAGGAGTAAAACCACAGTGACTGCACAGAGAAACGGAATAAGCAATGGGTCCGCCAGCGGGTCGTCGATGATGGCTCGGGGCCACTGCAGTCATTAAACGCGTGGCTTCTCCGAGCGTCAAAGGCACATTATTAAAGATGGCCACCAAGTCAGAGTCCCTGAACTGTTCTGAGGAGCAGCAGAGACTTTTATGCCAACATTTTGTGATAAGGACAGAATTGATTTAATTTCTTGCCTCTGATATTTTTAAACCGTCTATAATTCTCCCAGTAACATTTTAAAAACTGAGCATTCAAAACTCCACTAATTTAATCCCTAAAGGTATAGAAACTCATATCAAAAGAGACCTCCAGCTGGATTTTCTTTTTTTTAAAAAAAGTTGGTTTAAAAAATGATGAGATTTTCAAGGACAAATGCATTAACGTTTATACTCCTTTCTAATTCTTCCTCCGCGCTGCCTCTCACCTCTGCAGGACCCAAAGGCTGAGATTCTGCCTCAAATACTATATTCTGCCCCTAGCATTTTCATCCTGACCTTGGTGATAATAGCAATAATTAGCATCGCTGTAGTTAGTTTCGGGAGACTATTTATGAAAGGATCCTCATGTTTAGGGATTCGTGTTTCGTCTCCTTGAAATTCAACTTATGCTTTATCCTGCAGCCATATTTTTTGAATTAATATTTTCTACCCTGAAAATTCTGAGTGCCAATTTTTTTTTTAAATAACATTGTCTTCTATTTCAAAAGGAGGATGTGGTCATTATGACATGTTTGGAAAATAAATGCTCAAGGAGGAAAGCAAAAAAAAAACCTACATATAATCCAACTAGCCAGCTCGAGCTTGTTACCAGTCCCCACGGTGCAGGGCAAAGCGATGGCCGGAAGGACCCTTGCCGGCTCCGGGGCTTGTTCCTGGTCGCTCTGTGGCCACCAGAGCCTCGCCACAGCCTTCTCCCCACGCCCACATGGGTGAGCTGGTGGTGACGTCGAGGGTCAGTTTAAGGAAAAGGACAGAAATCCATTTAAAGACGGGCACTGGAGCTGCTTTGCAGACGCTAATGCTTCCCTGCTCTTTAAACATCTCTGC
>NW_011898048.1:2303-3565 GCF_000151845.1 Pteropus vampyrus | reverse complement strand
ATTATCTGTTGCAACTTCATCAGAAGCCTCACTGGTGCCACGATCTCTCATCATTGGTTGTTGCTTTTCAGAGATAAAAAATAAAAAGTCACCATTTGATGCAATATTTTGTCAGGTGTAGAACTCCCCCCGTACCCAGCCCGGCCCTTGGTTCCAGAGCACAGACCACCCCATTAAGTGTGGAATGAGGGCCGGCCCAGTACTCTCTCTACAGTGCTCCAGCAAGGCTTCGTAGAATTCAGGTGGATCGTTCAGGTACCACGGCCTGTTTCACTTGTCCCTCCTGTTAAGCTGCAAGGCTTCCGCCTCATCTCTGCATCCCTAACACTTGGCTCAAAGCCTGGCACATTACAGGGGCTCCATGAACTTCGTAAAGTGCTGAATGAGTGAATGAACAAGTGAGTCACGAGGGGGTGGACTGGGAAACTCGCGATTTTCAAAAGTGAAGAATTGTATTGCTAACTGAAGGATTTTTTTTGTTTGTTTTCCCTTCTCCCTAGTTTTATATATTAACAGACTGAGGCCCAAAGTTAAGGTTCTGTAATCACCCAGTGACCAAGTCATGACTTTTAATCTATTTCATTTTTCCTTTAACCTCACTCTGTTATTTCTCAGCCTTGGAAAGATTAGAAAGTGACTTTAACATCCCTATATTTTGTTCCCCACTCCATGGGGAGCCTTATCCTGGATCATCACTATCCAGCACAGAGCCTAGCACAGACCAGATGCTCAGTCCATGGTCTTCATTAAATAAATGGGATGCATAGCATCCTGATAAAGTTTTAAATGGGTGATAAGCACACTGAAACCTTATATCTCACTCGTATTTTCAAAGAGAGGACCAGCCCACACTCAGCCCAGGAAAGGGCAAGCTTAAGGAGAGAGCTGGGGTAGGGCAAGAAAACCCAGACTGGTTGTGATATAAAGGAATCAGCCAATTGGAAAGGATTTTAAACATCATGTAGAGGATCTAAATTTTACAGTCTGTATGCAAAAATTAAAAATTAAACTTAACATAGCTCTTAGGAGAACCCCATGCACTTCCATTGATGGCAGACAGCTTAATCTAAAGTCGGTTCTTAAAGTCAGCTCTGACATGGGAGTTTCCTTTATCCCTTTTGGACATGTATTCTGATGGTTCAGAATTCTTTCATTTTCCATTTTCCTTCTGATTCCTCTGGGAGTGAGAAAAATGGGAAGGCTTCTGAGCCACCTGGTGATGGAAGAGCTATCCATCTGGCCTCCCCCAAGAGACTCGCTCC
>NW_011898048.1:0-892 GCF_000151845.1 Pteropus vampyrus | reverse complement strand
AGGAAGGGAAGGGAGCAAGAGAAGAATTGAATTTTTTAAGCTTGCAGCACTTATTTTTACAACCTCCCGTCATTCTCCTGTATTTGGCCTCCTTCCAATACCTGCTCCTCCAGGGGTTCCCCGCCCCCATTCTCTTCTAATTCTCCACCTCGCCACCCATGCCTGTGCCCACCTTTCATCTTTTCTCCATCATTCTCTTCTCTAATTTCTCATCCTTCTCTAATCTCCCATTACTTTAGTGGGGTCAGAGGTCTGATGTGGATCATGAAAAACAATGAAGTGAGGAAAAAAATGAGCCGAATATAATTTGTTTCAAAGGCGGCCAGTCTCTGCAGGCTTTAGGTCAGCGAGGAACAAAGAAGAGCCGGGCTCAGTGCCTCCATGGCCTTTACTCTCCGGTGCTGGTGGCGGTGTACAGGCCACAGTATTCAAAGATCAGTCTGCTTGGAGAGTTTCCAGCCCAAAGCAAGAGTCTTGTTCTGCTGACGAAAAGAGCACATGGTGACACCAAACTGCAGATCCCACGGGAACCATCTATCCAGCCTCCTCACGTTACAGCTTAGGAAATCCAGACACCAGAGAAATTAAATGACTTACCCAAAATCACACAGCCAGTCACGGCTGAGCGAAGCCCAGAACCCAGGTCTCCTGACAACCAGTCCGGCGTCTTCCCCACTATAATGCATTGCCTCTCACTCGGGCGAGCCATCTCCTGCATGCCAGGATTTATGCAGCCGACATGCACACACACACACAGGGACTCATTCTTCCTGCTGAGAAATGCATCCAGTTATGGAGAGGAAGGTGACAGCTGTTTAATAGCAGCTCCGTGGGATGGTTCTGGACTTGGAGTGTGGAATGTTATCTCTCGCTAAAGCGTTGGAGGAGACGC
>NW_011898047.1:0-4624 GCF_000151845.1 Pteropus vampyrus | reverse complement strand
CCATGATAGAAGCAGTCTACTGTAATAGACCTACTACTTGATTCTCCTCCTGCCCTCTGCCTCAAGAAATGGTATACTATCAAGGGCTCATTGTTAGTTTCCGTTATTGACATATTGGGCACTCAGCAGTGGCTGTAGGCAGATTAGTCTTGGTGAGTTGAAGTCCATATTGCTGAGCCATTGAATAACCTCCATTCCTGCCACCATGGCCACTTTATTCATAAGACAATTGGTCAAGGAATGGTGGCTGGGGAAAGAAGCTTATTTGATTTTTAGAATGAGTCACTTTGTCTACTCAATTATTAAGCTCCTTCTCCACTGAGGTCATTCTCTAATAAGCAAAGATACAAATATCTTAATATTATGTGCTCATTCAGAGAATTCTATTTATATACCTCTTACCTAGGTCTCCTTGTCACCAATTTTCCAAGCCCCTGACCAACCCAGCTAAACTATTATGCACTATGCATAAATCAGTGTAGATCTCAACATCTGGCCTTCTTTTCTTCCAGGCAAGACAAACAATTCTGTCCACTGGAAGGACGTTCATTCACCTTTGTGCTTCAGGGACACCCTGGAGTGGAACTATGGTTTTGTAGCCATCTATCTTCAGGTAGTATCAGTATGTTGCAGAGAATCATATGTAAACCAAGCCTGAATCTTTTCTTCTTAAGTCAAATGGTCATAGAAAACTCCCTGTGCAAACACAGGTCCAGATTAGGGGGGGAAGGCAATGTGACAGAAACAGAACTGGCTATATAATTTGTAGAGCCCAGAGAAAAATGAAGATAAAGGGTCCCTTGCCCAAAAATTAAAGATTTCAAGATTGTGGCAGTAGGACATTAAACCAAATGTGGGGCCCTTCTGCACATGGGCCCTGTGAGAATGCCCATGGTGGCTCATGGTTATATGCATTCGGCCTCTGCTAAGGCCTAGGAGCAAGTCAAAGCAGTTTCTCAAAGGAGAATGGTTATTCATATAGGACGGCATGTTTGCTTAACGCTCAGAATGCTGGTGGTCTTTGCTGTGATTTATTAATTAAGGCCTGCCAAGGGCTTCACATAAGCATCCCAATCTGCCACAGACACTTCAAGTACCACTAGATGTGCTGGGTCAGACAGCCTATGTGGCAAAGCAGCTTGCACAGCAGCTTGGATTTGTTGAGGTACCCTCTCTCATTCTGGGTCCCATTAAACAATTTACCAGCGTGAATTGAGAAATTATGCAAGCTACATCCATTAAACATGGGCCACGAGTGTGGCTGCAAAGCAGAACAAACCAGAAACTATAAATAGATCCACTGATTTCTTATCATCAAAGAAAAATTGCTCCAGGGTCATGGTATACTGATGCTTGGTGAATAATACTAGATCCCTTGAACAGAAAAGTTAAGATGTTAAATGTTTAGGAGGCTGTATAATACAGTGATCAAGACTGGGGACTCTGGAGTCGAACAATACCGAAACCTGAAGAATACTTGCACCCGAATCTAAGCCCCATCACTTTAAAGCTGTGTGAGTTTGGTCACGTTGCTCATAAGGATCAAATGAGCTACAGGTGTGAAGCACAGGGCTGAGGCACAGACTGAGGACTCAACAAATGCTTAGTTAGCCTTTCTTACAGATGAACAGAATTAAGAAGTCACTGGATTTAGGTAGTAAGAGATTGTGGGTGAGGCTCATGGGAGGACTGCCCATTAAATATGCAGGTTAGATTGTATATGCCTTTGACTTGAAGTATAAAAAGAGAGGAATGAACCTAGGACATGTTCAAGTTACAGCTCAGCCATTCCGAGCTGTGAGATCTTGGACAAGTCTTTCCTCATCTCCGACCTCCATTATCTCAAGTGTAAAACAGGAGAACTGATAGCCACGATTTCTTGGTCTCCCTCATTTCTGATAGTCTGTGTGATGACTCCTAACTGCTGTGAGATGTGTATTCCTCCCTTCCTGCAGCTGTGAGAACTCACACATGATCCCAGAAGAGAGAGCATTAGCCCAGTCCCTGCAGCCTTTTGCCCCAGAAGCACATCCAGCAAAGACCAAAAAGAGGTTTTCAATATTTATTAAAGCTCTGGCAATGGCTCCCACATATAAAACTGAACTATTTTAAGCCCCAGCTATTTTCTTTTTCTTTTGAAGAGTGGGCGGATTTAAGACAAACAGACTAATTAGGTATATGTTAGCATTGCCACAAAAGCAAAACAGTCAAATTTCCTAACACGACACCAAGTTGAGGCTTGGACTCTGGAGGATTAGAAAGGAAGCCTGGTGGTCAGTCCATTTCTCACATTCAGGGGTCTTGGCTTTCTCACAAACTGGCCTCTCACTAGGCCTAGTAAGGGGAGCTTCTGTGAGGGTGCTTCACCCTGGAGGTAGAGGGGTGGGTATCATGAGATTCCCTCCTTCCACTCTCCAGGCCCCCAAGTTAAAAGCAAAGACACCACAAACACTTAAGCAATTAGGGAATAATTTAAAACAAATGTGTATTGGAGTCCACCCGGAGCAAAGCAGGCTTGGCTTAATGTACAATGTAGCACAGTATTCCTAGTGTCGAATCTGTCACTGAGGAAAAAAGACTCCTTGCACCAACACATCCAGGACTCTGATGACCCCCCCTACACACACACACACACACACACACACAAACATATACAGGACACTCATTATTTTATTTGCTGTTCCAAAGTAGCCTCTAGCCCAGTGGAGTTGTCCTTGAATGTAAATTCCCTGGGTATCAATTAAATAAGTTCTGGCTGCATATAGTGAAAAATCCAAAATAACAGTAGTTTAAATGAAATAGAAGGTTATTCTATTCGTATAAGTTCTTATAAAAAGGTCTCGAGGTAGAGAACCCAAGACCATGTGTGGTATAGAGGATGTGAGGATGTACCCAGGGGTAACCAGGAATGAAGCTGTACTGGCGGACCTTTCAGAGACGTGATTCTGACCATGAGCTTTTTGCCAGGCCAGCAAGAAGGAAGGCATCTGCCCCAATCTGCCAATTGTCTGCATATTGGGTTTGTATTATTTTTTATTTATCCTACAAAATATTTGCTGAGCAGTCAGGTAATACGCTAGATGCCAGGGCATAGTGTGACTAAGGCAACTATGTGCACACTCTCGTGAAGCTCACAATCAAGTGAAGAGGACAGGTAAGAAGAAATAAACAAATAAAATGAAAACTGTGGAAAACAGCCAAGATACTGTGATGGAGACTAACAAAGAGATCTACTTAATACAGGGTGGTATGGAGCACAGCTAGAATTCTACAGAAATAGTAATGGAGAGATATTCATGGAGCAGATCTTCAGGCCAGCTAGGATTCTCAAAAGGCAGATAGAAATGATGGCAGATCTTTTGAACATGGCTGCTGCCAGTTAATTAGTAGTAGCCAGCCACACTGCACAGGGACCCTGATAGACTTAGGAGAACATACACTGCACTCTAACCACATGCCAGCTCTGCACTATTCTGTTAAATCTGTTTGGTAGAGATGATGTGGCCCATTTCATGCAATTGAGACTTGCTCGGGGAAGCTGCAGTGACTAGCCCTACTTCAGATTAAACAGTAAGAAAGAGGCAAAGTTGGAACTTAAACTGAGTTCCTCAAGATTCAAGTTCAGGCCCTTAGTACACATAGTTGTCTAACTCATAAGAGGAAACTGAGCTACTTTGGAGCATCTTTTTGGGTTATGGAGAGCAGGATACTGTCCTGAAAGGCTCATGCTGGTGCCCATGGAGAACTGATATTCTGACAAGGGCCCATGAAGACTGGTCAGCTTAAAGCACTGCATTACACTCCCCAGATCTAATTGCTTTATAGACTAAACAGCACAATTTACAGTCATCTCTGGAATAATGACGTCTCCCTTTCTAGTTCTGCTCTGTTCTGAGGGATTCCAACATTTTCCTCAGAGACATTAGACAGAGGCCTGCAAGACTGAGGTTCTTTGGGCTCAAAGGCAACCATTGTGCAAGACCCCAAGGAAAGGCCTGTCAGAAGGAAGAGGAACTAAGTGCTATTGCAGGCTCAAGCACAACTGAGGGGCCACCCCAGATAAATCTCACCAGAACTCTTCTGGAGAGGACAAGATGACACAGAGGTCAACTAGAAAGCCGACAAATTACTTGCTTTCTGCTCATTCAAGTTTTTAAGTAATCAAATAACTCAAACCCAGGTAGACAGTCTTAATCCCCAGAAATAGCTTGCTTTATAAATCACCCACAGAAAACTATTTCTCTCTATTTCCCCCATCTTCCTTTTTAGTAGAAAGTAGTTATTTTTAGATTAAAAATAAGCCTTTTCAAATAAGTCATATTATTTTTCTGTGTCATTGCTTTAAAAAATAAAACCTGAACTTCATAAAATATTCTTCTATTTTCCTATAGAGTACTTTCCCCACCCATTTCTAGGCCATGCCCTTTTATTTATAACCAGAAGTCCGAAGTTTACGAATGCCCTGACCTTGTGTGTAGAGATGTCAATGTGAGAATTCTTATCATTCCTATGTAAGTGTGCACTCAAAATATGTGAAGGAGAGTGCAAAGTCGCTATGGGTAAGCTTTCCAGTTCTCTTTATTCCTCATTTTCTTTCCAACTTTCTTTTGAAGCTAAGGAAAAA
>NW_011898046.1:3634-5978 GCF_000151845.1 Pteropus vampyrus | reverse complement strand
TGTTGTCGTTATAGCCATAAACAATACATAAAAGAAGGGATGTGGCTGTGTTTCCATAAAATTTTATTCACAAAAATACACAACTGGCTGAATCAGACATGAACCACAGTTTACTGATCCCTGTTCTACATAATCATATTTTTGATTCCAAAAATGAAACACTAAAACAGGATGTGATTGTGTGTAGCTTTGTGCATTGTCTACTTATCTATAACTAGAAATCTCAAACTTCTTTTCTGGTATTTTAAATGATGCGTTTAGTAACAACCAAACTGAACAACTAAATATATCACTGAAAACACTAGGAAAAAATCCCTTGATCAATTCTAGATCAATTCAAAATTGAAATTCAAAATTTCGGATCAATATTTTGATCCGAAAAACAGATTAAATGAAAATCTCTTGCCTCCTCTAGCCCCATACCATTGACTGTGGGCAAATTTCTAAAGTTTTCTGCTCCTCAGTTTTTTATGTGGACAAATGAACTCCTTCGACAGAATAATATAAACTAGAAAACTAACTTTTAATATCATATCTTTACCTAGAGTCAATACAAGTAAATCCATGAAGTAAATTATTCAATTTATCTGTAGGGCTTCCTAGGGTGTAGTGCCTTTATCCTGTCTCTTAGTTCTCCAAAGCCTTTATGGCAGTATCTTCTATCAAAAGAGAGAAAGTAGCTAGTTGGTTAATGTATTCTAATACTTAACACCTACTTTATAATGTATTTAGATTCCATAGGCTTTCTTAAGACAATTCTAACCCTAGAAAGTAAAACTCTCATTTATTTATATTTGTATTTATTCTTACTTATTTAGATTCTCACATACATACTTCAGAAAATTCTATGGGCACAGAGTAAATCTTAATGCTAGCAATACCGGGTACCTTATTAAGGTGATGTGAGAGATTTGGGGTTAAACTTTTAGTTACTCCTCAAATCACACTTCCCAGTGAGCATGGCTACTCTGGGAAGCCAGACAGCATAAGAAAATATGAATTAATAAAGGACCGGCTATGAATGCAAGAGAAAATATGCATTAATAAAATGTCACCAGTAGATCAGATATTAGGAAAATTTCATTTTATTGTCAAATCAGTACACTGAAATATTTAGTTTTAAAATTGGTTTGTGGCTTTAATTGATCAGTGGCATGGTTATAAAAACCTCTATATTTTTGTACAGCTATTTTAGTTAATTATAGGAAGATGTAAAAACATTTACGATATACAAAATTTGACAGAAACTCAGATTTCTCAAGTTGTAAATCTCATTAGGAAAGTATTCTACTTTACATTAATCATTTATTCTACTTCTCTTTATTCTTTATCTTCAGAACCATTATTAGGGTGGCTGTGTAAAAGCATTTGAGAGTTTTAAAAAAATACTATAGAACATAACATGCTAGAGAAGTAATGTTTTTGATCAAGACTGTTCTTGAGTTAAGGTAGGTAGCGAATGGTGATCGTTGCTTAAACTGAAACGTATTTACACTAGTGTGTAATGCATATGTAGTGTAATTAAAACCCACAAAAATTAAACCCACTTTCCAAAGTGGTTTGGGCATTTAATTCAGAATATCTCTAATTCACTTCACTGTTCAGATCATGCACTTATGAGGTATTTGTTGGCTCTGAAATGTAGCAAAGATAGTCAAATGTTGGTCATTAGTTTTCTTTTGCTATGTAATAAATTATCATCAACTTAGCAACTTAAAACCACACGAATTTATTATTTCGGTTTCCATGGGTCTAGAGTAAGGCCACCTCTTCTCAGGGTCCTCTGTTCAGAATCTCACCAGGCTGTATCAAGGTGTCGGCCACACTGTTGTTCTAATCTGGAGCTGCGGGTAGTTTTCTAGGTCCAGCGAGGTTACTGGCAAAATTCAGTTCCTCGTGGCCGTAGAACTGAGGTTTCCATTCTCTTGACTGCTGTTGGCCAGGGGTTGCTCTCGGCCAGGGGTTGCTCTCAGCTCTTAGGGGCCACTTTAGAGCCCAGACATGTGATGATCTCACAATATGGCAACTTAGGTCTTCAAAGCCAGCTGGAGAAAACTCCTTCCAGTCTGCTACTAGGAAGGCTTGTGTAATGTAATGTAATGTAAGCAAGGGAGTGACTGTTTCATCACTTCTGTCAGATAGTAGAACCTAAGCAAGAGAAAGCCTATTCTGTCATATTCACAGGTCCCCCACACTCCCAGGGAGGGATTTTATCGGTGTGAACACTGGAGACAGGAGTCTTGGAGGACGTCTTAAAATGTGCCCACCACAGTTAAATGTGCAGTTTACACCTCCTTCCATGGCTTTGAGGTCTATGCAGTTTAATGGGTTTTAGCCATTTTGT
>NW_011898046.1:0-1354 GCF_000151845.1 Pteropus vampyrus | reverse complement strand
AAAAGTGCTCCTAATGAGGCTTCAGAATCCTGCAGGCTTTCCTGGCAACTGAGAGCTCCATTTTCTCTTCATGGAAAAGCATTTTGGCTCACTACCTCTTGATCACTCTTCAGAGAACCACAAAGCAGATTTAGGGACATATTTTTCATGACTTTGAAACTTTATCCATTGCCATTACACTGAGCTTTTCAAACTTCTGTGCAAACATTCATGTTTGGGATGCATTTTCTCTCATTTCATTCTTCTCCTTTGTCACACCCGATGTCAGTACCTACTGTCCTGGGCACAGATTACTGTGTGTTTGGGTTGCTGAGTTGGTTAGTTGAACTGGCAGGATTCGGTTTAGGTTAATTGATCATCTTGTATGAATACAGTGATTACTATCATTGCATATTTTTGGTTAAGGAATGCTCTTGACAGAGTTACAAGACCATATCCATAAGGGTGTGTGTCCATCTCCCCTTTATGAAATGACTGGTCGGGAATAGAGAAGAGTATATTCTGTCTGGAAAGGAAAGGCTGTTTGGGACGTAGTTAATGTCTTTAGTATCCTTAGCAGGTGTATTAGGCAGCTGAGCCAACCAGCCACAAAGAATATGTGGACATTTTTCCTACATTTGATTACTTTTTCCCCCTTTGCAAACTCCACGCAAACATAGGAATATAAATAAAGAATGAAGCCAAAAGGTATCTTTCCCCTGTGATCCTGCAGGAAAAATACCTACTTGCCAAAAGAACAAAACAGAGGAATAGATTGTAACTATAACTCTCATTAGTTTAGCTAAATAGATCTAGATTCACATTCTGAATCCAAATTAATCACTTATAGAGTTAATATTTTTCCCTGTATCTGATAACATTCTCTAGTTTCTAAATGGAAAACTATCCTAGATTTTGTCCATATATCCTGTAATGAACTTCCAACAAAAATTGGCTTTAGAGTTAAGGTGCAGAATATAAGAGACAGATCTTGTACCCTGCACATTGAATGCATTTCTCTGGGTTTTGTTTTTCAGTCTCCTGATCCTTAGGCTTCCTGCCCAAGCTTATTTCCATTACATGTCTAATTTGAAGATGCAAAAATAGTGGAATAGAATTTGAAATGATCTTGGTGTTAGGATCAGATTTAAATTAGGAATAAATCTAAATCATTACTCATTTCTCAATCCCCACTGAGTCTTACTAGGGTGGTGGAGAGCAAGTGACAGTGTTTTTAGGCTTTAGTTCAGTTTTTCTTTTGTTATTGTTTTGACTATATTAAATGATTTTAGATTTTAAAAACTGGTGTTAAATGAATTCATAATCAAAGCTTTTTTTTCATGTTTAATTAGTTTAAAGGAAAGATAAATGGCAA
>NW_011898045.1:4828-7220 GCF_000151845.1 Pteropus vampyrus | reverse complement strand
CGAGGTCTGTCGTAGTAGCAAGAGGTATATATGCGAGTTTATCATCCCTTAATAGACCCTTCTCAAACACATCCTCCAAGCAAGATCAGTCATGACTTAAAGGCTGATGGCTCCCAAGAATAAGTCAAATTGTCCATAGGAATACAAGAATCAACCAATTTTGCTACTATACTTCATTGTGATTTTGCCCTCACAGAGTATGGAGGATCATAAAATAAAAATCCAGCTATGTGCATGCTGTTAAAGTGGCTTCTTCAAATGAACTATCAAATCCTTCTCTTTCCCAATCCCTCTCACTTGTATAAATCAGGTCTGTGTTAAAAATACAATAGCCAGAATTGCATCCTTCTCTAGAAAGTTTAGTATATATTTGATTGATGAGAATTCTCTAAATTAGAAATTCTAGGTGCTATATAATTCAAAAACCTTTAGTCTGAAACTCAGTGTGTTCCATCCTGTTCATAGTACCTTGTTAGCTCATTGCCATTTTTTTGAGCTGCTGCATCTCCTGGCGAGACTTATATCTTATCTGCCACATCAGAACATGAATGTCTCAGATTCTGATTAACTCTTTCTTCTTCAAGACACCTTCCCCACACATATATCTTATTTTTTTGTAGGGAGGGTGGGGGTGGTAGTGAAATTTCCAAGTTGAGACCTGAAAGGAAATTATAAGGTAGCATATTTGGTCAATTTCCACTTCCAGCATTGCCCTACAATTTCCAATATGAATGAGTAACCCTAAAGCAGAACAAGAGCAGCAGATTGTATGAGAAAAAGAAAAACGTCTATGTTTCTCTTGCTTTAGCATCCTTACTCTCCTTTATGAAATTGAAGGTGTTCATTATATGCTAATTACTTTTTTTTACATACTTTATATAGTTATATATATTTCAATAATCATATATTTATGTCCATTAGGGGCAATCTATCTTTGGAGGTTGAAAATTGGATTTAAATAATACTAATTTGGTGTTACACATCTATGCAATTTTTTATTCTGCCAAATGCTATTCCCATTACTTGTTTAATTAAATTGTATAAAATAATTTTATAGTTTAATGCGACATTACAAAGTTTAGGCTCAAAGGAAATGAGATTTTTAAAGGCAAATAATTCTAAGTATATTCTGTTCTTCAAATGCCTTTTTTTTCCCCTTTAACTTTTTAATGTGTTTTGTGAACAATATCCTTCTCTACAAACTTTAACTAAATATGCTTGGATTTAAGTTTTAGTTCTTTTCATTGTACAATAATAAAGCCTGAATACTGATCAATGTGGCTGTATTTGGATTTTAATTAGTTATTCCAGCTATGTTGGTTTATATCAAACTTGGCACAATTTTGGGGGGAAACACCCTGGATTTGATCAAACTGGTGATTTACATGTTCTAAGAGAATAAATTTACTTGACAATAAAGAGGTAAAGTTTCAGGGACAGAGAGGAACTTTAAAAAGAAATTTGTACCTACAATTGTATTTGGTTGACCCTGGCTAACTCTCTACTCCAACACAACTATAATCTCATTAACGATTATGATAATAATATTAGTAGAGATTAATGGTAGTCTATTCTCATCATATTCCAGGTACTGTGCTCAATTTTATATAATTATTAATCCTCAGAATAACTCTGAGAATTAGACTCTAGTCTTATTTCATGGAAGAATAATCTGAAGAGAGAGATATGGTAACTTGCCCTAAATCTCATGCTAGGAAGTAGTGGAGTTGTGACTGGAACTCGACAATTTGCTCAGATCCTACACCCTTAGCAACTAACTATAGGGGAGCTATGACAAGGTCAAGCCTGTTCAGTAGGCAATGAAAGTAAACTCTAACCTATTTTCCCAATTCCCTCATCTGGGGTAATAATTTGGAAAAACGACTGATCTTAATAAGGCATATTTGGGCTGAGGCTGCTTCAAAAGGGCTGAATAAAGACAACCATGCCTCACACAAGTCAGTGTTAGAATCTGAGTCCCTAGAAGATGGAATTAGATAATATCGTCCTCTTCCAAGCATCTCAAACAGAAAGTGCAAGAGAAGAAGCTTCATTCTAAGGAATAGATGAAGATTAGTGAGGGGGAAATCAAGATGAGCTAGTGAAACAAAAAAACAGATAGATGGGAGACACAACAGGCCAGCAAAAAGTAGATTAAGAGGTTACTTATCTAGCTCAGGATCAAACTCATGACCTTGACTTTACTATTTAACCAGTCAACCAAAAGTCACACCCACAAGGTTCACTAATCTAGACTTCCCTTTGCTCTATCTTGCCTGTTGGTCACTATTTAACAAACAATTGGTCTTTAAGCAAGAATGATAATTAACTTCTAATTCTTAGGCCAACTTTTCTGTCTTCATGAAAGCTGCCTGGACCAGAGAGTGGAGAA
>NW_011898045.1:0-2658 GCF_000151845.1 Pteropus vampyrus | reverse complement strand
TTCTATCTAGATAGGCAAAACATACAATAAAAGTCAAAGAAATAAACAAGATCATTTCTAAAAATACGAAAAAATGTCAAAAGGTTGACATGAAAAAATTATATAACATAATGAGAATGGCAAAAGAAGAAAATAAAACAGGAAGATGAGAAATGGTGTGACCAGGAGGAGCGATCTTTTCATATGGCCTCCTCTCTATTGAAAGAGAGAACAGAAAAGATAGTGATCATATAAAATATCGGGACAAGAGTCCAAGAAAGAGAGACCCTGAGAAAAGTGACTTATCCAAAATCACCCAGAAAACCAAGGACAGAGTAGGGACTAGAATTCAAGTTCCTGTCTCCCAATTTAGAGCCCAAAACACACCAGCCCAGTTCAAGGTCAGGTAAGGTCAAGAGACTTGGAGTCAGAGGACCCAGACTCCATACTTACTACGTGTATGATTTTAGGTAACAATAAACTTTTGAGCCCCCACTTCCTCATCTAACAGTGGAAATGACAGATCACCCACAGAACTATGAGTTGAAACTGGAAAATGGAATTTATGAACAAACACTCTAGATATGACATCTTTAAAAAAAGTTTTGTTCCATTATAAAACCAAAACATCTCACTACAGAAAAATTGGAAGAGTAGAAAAATGTTTTAGAAGTTATTCTTCATCTGGGTCCTTTTCATCATTTATCCAATTAATATTTATTGAGCACATGTATGCAACTGTGTCTAATTCTACCACCCATACAAAGTTGTAGAGGTTACATCATTAGGCAAAGTTATATCCTATTTTATTTTACTTATAAAAATAACCATTTGACTAGCTTTTTCATGATGTATTTTTCATAGTTCCACAATAATCCATTGTGTTATTCATTGAGCACACATATAATTGCTATTTTTGAATCCATTTATGATTAAAATTTTGCTTAAACATATAAATATAAATGTTTAGTATTTATTTAAATAAATGGAAATTTTGCTTTTCATTTTTCTTCTATAAATGCTGTAATTAATGTCTTTGTGGTTTTCTTTTCTTTTTGACTTTAGATTTTTCTCCCCTGTTAAGATAGATTTCCAGAAGTGGAATTATTGAATCAAATGGTAAAAATAACTTTGGCTATTTTGCATCATGGTGCTATACTGCCTTCCAAAAGGATTGTGCAAATTGAAGAGTCAAGATGCCCTACAATGCCACTAACTTTGGAGTCAGTCAGTCCTGGGTTTAAATACCAGTACCTAGGCTCACTAGCTTTGTGACCTGGAACCAGTCATTTTGCCTCATTGAATATTTTCTCAATGTGTAAATAAACCAATAAAAGTAAAACAATATCATAAGAGGGTTCATAATATTCATAATGTCTACCTGAGAAAATTGTTAGGATTAAAAACAGTTAAATATTTGTTTGGTAATAGTCAATTTGACAAATATTAAATATCCAATTAAGCTAAGAATAAGACTAGGATGGTGTTGGGAAGGGGATACTTGTAAAAAGCCTCAAGGGCATCAGGTAACATTATTATAACATTTGGTATAATCATTTGGGTTACATAAATTTAAGCCGTGGTTAACAACTGAAAATATAGTGAAGAAAAAAACAGAAGGAGACCAGCATCGAATAAAAAGTTAACCAAAAGAACATATAATTACAAACCACAACAAACGTATTTTAAATAAAGTAGGGGTTATAACAAAGGGTTTTTGGTCTCAGGTAATGACATCCAAGGGCGACTAGACTCTTTAGCTCAATGAAGGTGCATACTTATCAGCAACCATTTCTGGAAGTTTCTCTGTGTTTGGTTCCTCTCCCGCTCACATTCCTAGGAATACTTAGAGAGTCAACAAGATAGGTGGTACGCTGAGGCCAGAGGAGTGACCCTGCCCAAAGGAGTGGCTGAAGTGCGGGATCCCCAAGGACCACGTCTGAGGAAGGAGGCTAGGGGGCTGGGCGCTGGGACTTCAGGGCTAGCTGGTGCAGAGGCTCTGGCGCTGCATGCAGCTCTGGGCATTTTGCTGGCCTTGATGCTGCTGCTGGTGGTCAAGGCGGCAATGCATGGGCTGTGGCATAGGCGAGCCCGCACTGCAGTACTGGTTGTGGATGCAGGTCTTGTGGGGCTGGCCATGGCGCTTGTCGCTGTCCGCTCATGCTGGGTGCTGAAGCTGCCCGTGCAGGGTGCATGCTCGCAGGCCCGCTGCTGGGGCACCCGCAGCAGACTGCGCTAGACTCCTTTAGCTTCTGCTTCCTCCTGCCTATGGGAGTGGACTTCAACAACGTGGAGGGGTGCTCGCGCAATGGCCACTTTTTCACTCGGATTGGCCTCTTCCAGGAGCATCTGCTCAGCCTCCAAGAGAGAAAAGGGCAGTTGGTGCCCGCATTCTGGGCACCAACGTGAGGTGAGGTCTGGGAAAATAGACTGTCTCTGTTTTAGCTTCTAGAACCCCAACACTAGCTGACCACAGGAGTCCAGTGACAACTAATGGACATGACTGTCTCCCATCCTTGTCTGGTAATGGCAAAGCTAGAATTATGGAACCAAACTGCTTTGACAGGAGAAAAGGAATTCACGGGCCGTTTTGGTTTTCTCACCTGTAAAAGGCACGTAATATTTGAGGACATCTAGAAAATGGAATAATACTCCCACTTCATTAAAGTTTTTTGTGAC
>NW_011898044.1:2730-4545 GCF_000151845.1 Pteropus vampyrus | reverse complement strand
CTGCTTCTACCCCCACCCCCAGCCCCGGGGCCCTGGCCCCCAGACTCAGCACACCATGCATGCGCTTCAGGTACCCACGACTCACGATCATGTCACCTGTGCATCTTCTGCCTTCGCCCACCAACAGCACTACCTCCACTCAACAGCGAGGCCCAGCCAAACCCTGAGCCCATCCCGACAGGGCCCCCCACCCCACTCAGGTGCCCAGGTGTCACCGGGCCACTTGCCTACACTCCCTGAGGACCACGGCCCATCCCCGGCCCTGCCTCGCTCACCACGCTCCCCTCACGGAGCCCGGGCTCTGTCCAGCAGGTGCAACCACCACCCCCCTGAGGAAGCACAGTCCTGCGACCTGCAGGTGGCCCTGACGACCTGCCCTGGCTCCCCCTCCTCTGTGGCCTCTGCTGCCACAGCCCCTGCACGGCCACGTCTGAGCCCGTGACAGGCAGGTGCCAGGGGACGTGCATTGCGCCTCTCACACGCTCTGCAGCCCTGGGTCCCCAGGGCACACGGCGGGCCCTCGGCGCCTGCTGGCCGGCCACCTGACCCGCGGGGCTATGACTGTAGACACCACGCAGGCCCGGAGGATGCCCAGCGCCCTCCCGTGCCGCTCTGAATCACCACGAGATAAAAACTGCAGCGACAGAGGCTTCGTCCACCAGGGCGGAACCGAACACACAAAGCGCCACCTAAACCCGGCCCTGCTGTTCCCGCCCCCGACAGGCCACCAAAGCCCCTCCCCGCTGCTTCAGAATCCAACCAGGGAAGGGGCCACAGCCTCACTGCAGGCTGAGGGACTGGACTGATGGGGAATGGGGGCCCGAGACCGCAGGAGGGGGGCAGAGGGAGGTCCCCCTCAGGTGGGCCAACCCTCCCGGCCAGCCCCTTTCTAACAAGCCAAGTTACGGGGTCCCCAAGAACCCTGGCACGCTCTACCCCAGGGCCTTCGGTTCCTGAAATGAGCATCGTGGGGGGAGCTGGAAAATCCTGGTGCACGCTCTGCTTCCCAGGAAGACAGAACCTCAGCAGAAGATGCAGACGAGGATTCTGCCAGGGCCCAGGTGTCCTCAGAACCGCATGCGTCCCCCAGACAGTTTCAGAGCCCTGCACGGCACTCTGTGTTCCCCCACCCGTCCCCCCGAAACTGTCTGGAAGATGAAACAGAGAAGCAGAAGCAGAGCCTCCTTTGTTCTGCCGTAAACGGAGGCTGAAAACTCCACAGGCTGATTTTGGTAACAAGGAAGAAATTGCAGGAAATGACTCCATTTTCCTCTGCTAAGAGAAACCTGGCAGTGAAAGCCAGGCCCTCCATGTGTCCCCTGGCCAAGTAACACCTGAGTGCTGCGGAAGGGGAGCCGTTGAAGCGCATTGAAGCTGCTCGCCTTCTCAGACGTGGGGACTGGGTGCGGTGCGTGTTTCTGAGATAATTCTTTACGTTACAACTTATGCAACCTTATCTTCCTAGAGAATAAAACAGCGCCACAAAAAGGCTTTTTGGAGAGATTAAAGAGACGCCTGCTGGTGATCCGTGGACCGGAAAGGCCCAAGTCCACCTACCCCAGGGGGGCACGGACTGAGAGGAAACACCCCAGAACCACAAAATAGCTGAGTTCCAAATCTGCTTTACTGTTCCACGTGGTGACCGTGACCGCAAACCACCCCACCTAGTATCGCACCCGGGGACATCACGTGGTCCCAGAGAGCACGCCCTTCCCTCCCCCGAGGGTCTCAAAAGCCAGGATGAGGGTGTCTGCCTGGGAAGCCCTACTTCCGCCCCGGAGCACGACCAGGCTGAGAGCCACCTGCGGCAACGCG
>NW_011898044.1:0-605 GCF_000151845.1 Pteropus vampyrus | reverse complement strand
GACTCGGGGTGAAGAGTCATCCTCCTTAAGACTCTGGTCACAAGAAAGGGGGAATGAGCGGGATCTAGGAGGAGACAGGGCAGCTGGACGAGGGAGTGGGCTGGGGTCTCCGTGAAGTTCGGAGCACAGGTGGCCGAGGAAGCAGAGGCACCCCCATCTCGGTTAATCAGGCCCAAGAGGGGTGGGGAGTGCCATGACGTGAGAGTTCAGAGCCCCAGGCTGGGGTCACCTTCCAGGCCGGGTTCAGAACACGAGACCCGCCCCCGGCCGCTCGAGCCTTGGCTGGCAGCCGCCCACCAAGCCACCAATGTCCTCCAGAGGTCCTCGGGGTCCTTTAAAGCCGCACGCCAACCCCCGTCCCCACGTGCAGCTTCCCACCCTCCCCGCCGCCGCTCCACTACGGGGTGGCGAGGACGCTGCCGCCGGTCCGACGGCGTCCCCAGCTGTGTCGGCAGCTCAGGGTCGCAGCCATGCCGTGACTCGGAAGCGGTGTACACTGGGAAGCACCACGCCCACGTGTTTCCGACGACCCCTTCCACGTGGCTGTTCTAAATCTATCACGCAAACACGAGAAATTCTGACAGCCCCAGAACACTCAACAGCGA
>NW_011898043.1:1537-3383 GCF_000151845.1 Pteropus vampyrus | reverse complement strand
ATGGCTTTATAATTCCTTCATTTAACCATGGCTGCTAAGTTTCTGTCTACCTAGCCCTGCAGCTTTATAAAATCTTCCTAAAGTTTATGTCTAAAAGGTCAATATTTCATTAAAACTCCCTAGTTAAGGGGTTAGTAATAAAGACATCAATAACGTTTCCAGTGGTTGCCTCCATTTCATTCACAAATACTGTCTGTGGCCTTGGAGAGCACAGCATCCCTTCAGGGCTGAAGAAGAACAGCAAACCATTTCCCTCCACATATCCCTGTAAATGTTGAATAGAGAAAGGTGATGCAGTTTTCAAACACCCCAGTGCCCCAAAAAGAAAAACTTTTAAATATCTATAGCACTAATTGTGGGCCAAGATAAAAGTCTGTACTTCTGGGGAAGAAAATATGAAATGATTGGTTCTTGAAAAGACAAGAGAGTTTAGCTGTTCTATTTGTAATTATAGCAACTGTGATCACTTTGCCGATACTTACATATGAAAGAAAAATAATGGTGGGCACTAAAAGATTTCAATAATGTTCATTTTGTATTAAAATGTATTATAAAGGGTTTCTGAATATTGTCTGCCCTCTACCAAATACATATCCTATGACATTCCGTTTTCTATCCTAAATAAGTAACTGCAACAGACAGATCTACTTGGCATATAATAGAAATTAAGCCACTTTTTTAATGAGTAAAGATTTCTAAAATCAAACATCAAAGCTGTAAACAATAAACTAAAAGCAGCCCAAACTACTAAACAACAGGCCCTCTCCAACTGCCTATGGTTTGAAAAAGACCGTGGATCTAATGCTGAACTTGCACACCTCAGGGGATAAACTGTCGTCCAAGACCAGTAAAATGACCCTCAGCTGAGCCATGTCTGCCCAGCTGGTGCTCCGTCTGCCCACTGGCACAGCTTGCTTGTTCATTTTTACATTAAAATAACTGTACATTGCTCTGTCCATAAATGTTTTAGCCTCCCTCTGTCAATCATGCTTGCTCAGCTACGATTTATTCAAGGACCACTAGAATTATGTCCAAATAATCTGTGTATCCTTGTGCAAACATATGAAAACACACATACAGATAAACACACACATATGCCATAGTTATGTTATACTGATGAGCAGGCTCTAAGTATTATTATTGTTTGACAAAATTACTCCTATGGGTTGGAAGATTGCATGTTGGCAATCAATGGGGTCTCTTCCAATCTTTTAAATTAATACTAATTTGTGAAACATTTCTAACATCATTTAAAAGGCAAAACAGACAGACTTACTAAGAATTATATTTGTTTAATGCCTCATAATAATCCTTAGTTGACATCATTTGGCACCACCACTTGGAATGGAGATTTGGTTGACAGAGATTTAATGAAGAAGAGTATTTTCACTAATTTAGGGAAATCTCATGCTGAGAGGCAAAAACATAACAAATGTTTGTAAAGTCTCTGTTGAAGTCACTTTATTAAGCATACTCTTTAAAAATCTCACTTCAAATGCCCTTAATGTCTTTTAATACAACATGCTGAGTTTTGCATATTGTTAAGAAAAGACATGGAAAATAGAGAGAAACATCTGGTTTTACTACTTAGAAAATGCAATAACTGTCAATTTCCGGCGGTTGGCAAACACCCCAAAACACACACTAGATTAACAAAGCCAAATTAGTGTTAGGAAGGCAGCTGGCCCTAGTTTCTTCCTTCCCAAATGGTCATCACCATTTTAAACTTTAAATGTTTATTGTCTTACAACATCGGAAACTCTTTTTTTTTTGGAAACAATAACTAAAAACTAATGTTTGTTACTATAGAAAGCAATGCTTTCTCCATTAAATGCACATGCATGAG
>NW_011898043.1:0-292 GCF_000151845.1 Pteropus vampyrus | reverse complement strand
CCAAATTAGTGTTAGGAAGGCAGCTGGCCCTAGTTTCTTCCTTCCCAAATGGTCATCACCATTTTAAACTTTAAATGTTTATTGTCTTACAACATAGGAAACTCTTTTTTTTTTTTTTTTTTTAACTAAAAACTAGTGTTTGTTACTATAGAAAGCAATGCTTTCTCCATTAAATGCACATGCATGAGCACATGTGTACAAACACACACACACACACACACACACACCCCTGCTTGGAGAGAAACTTCGAAGGTTTGTGCTTGCAGAGGATTTCTAGAATTGATAAGCTCTT
>NW_011898042.1:2836-3293 GCF_000151845.1 Pteropus vampyrus | reverse complement strand
GGGAACGCAGGAAATTGTCCTATGAAAATGGATGTTAACGCATCTTCCCATCACCGTGTTTGCCTGAGCTAGTGCGGCAGCGTCCACAGGTGACCCGTCACGCCCTGGACGCCTGGACGGCAGCTCGACCGAGCCCCGAGCCCCCCTTTCCCAGCCAGAGTCAGGACTTGTAGCCGGCAGCGCCTTAAAGCGGCTTCCAGCCGTCGCTGCCCACGGCCTCCCGCAGGCGAGGTTCCGGCCGGAGTTCCCTGAGCGCCAGCGGGGAGCCCGGTGACAATGTCCGCGCGCGAGCCGTGTCCTGCCCAGCTTCCCGCTCCGCGCAGTCTCTCCAGCGCTGGAGCCAGCGGAGGAGGCCCGCGCCCGGTCACTGAGGGGTCGCGGGGGCTTCCGCGCGCCGCTCGCGGTGTCAGGGCTCCGGCCCGTCCCCCAGTCAGCAGCCCCGGTCGAGCGGCACGTG
>NW_011898042.1:0-984 GCF_000151845.1 Pteropus vampyrus | reverse complement strand
CCCTCAAAGACGTGGCGACTGGGTGGCTTCATGCAGGCAGCTGGAGTCTCGGGCTGTCAGACGCGATCAGTGTCCGCATGGCACCTGCGGCCACACGCGTCCGGCCGAGAGGAGCTGCCGAACAGGTGGCACCTAGCGCAGCGGTGGTAGGAAGCGTCACCACGAGCTGGGCCTGGGAACCCAGGGAGGACGACCAGTGGCCACGACCCACGGCACCCGGGTCGGTGGTCTCAGAAACACCTCGCTCAAATCTGCCGGAGGACGATTGAGAAACATGAAGGCCGAGGCCGGGCTGCGGAGGGGCGGGCAGGGCTACGGGCCGTCCACTTGTTCCTGGATGTGCCGGCGGCTCCTGGCGGGCATGAAAATTCATAGCGACAAGCTGTGTCGCACAGAGCGAAATCGATCAGACAGACACGAGGAGAACCGAGTGTGGATTTGGGACAGCAATCCAACCTGATTTCTCAGATCAATTGTCCGCTGTCTCAGCAGTGGTGACAGCGAGCCAGGACGAGAGAGCAGCCCGGAGAGGAGGCTGTTCTTTAGGTCGGGGTGGCTTCCTGGGCGTCAGCGGCCGCAGGAACCGTTGGCTCAGAACTATTGAAGAAAACTAGCGTCGGCGGATGGGGATGACTTTTTACGGTTTGTTCTGTCGTTATGATGAAAATGAGTGGTGGGCGGGGGGAGGGGGCGGGGAGGCGTGATGCACCGTGTCGTCCCGGTCTGTGCGGACCGAGGCCGGGCGATGAGTCCTTCAGCTCTGCATCGGTCACAGCACACGAGGCCACGGCCAGACCAGAAGGGACCGGGGGAGCACCGGCGGCGTCACGGGCGGGGTATGTGGAGAGGCTTAGGATCCTCAGCCTGCAGGAGAGGCGAGGCGGGCGGTGCGCACTGGTTCTGACAGGCCGTCGCCGCGGCAGAGGCGGAGCCATCACGAACGAGGACGAGAGGCAGGCGGGAGAGGGTCCAGGGGCCACACTT
>NW_011898041.1:0-1539 GCF_000151845.1 Pteropus vampyrus | reverse complement strand
AATATCTATTCTCCTCAAACTCTTCCAAATAATTGAAGAGGAGGCAATACTTCCTAACTCATTTTATGAGGCCAATATTACTCTGATACCAAAACCTGGTAAAGATAACACAAAAAAAGAAAACTACAGACCAATATCTCTCATGAACACAGATGCAAAAATCCTAAATAAGATACTAGCAAACCGAATATAGCAAACTGTCACTATTTGCGGATGACGTGATTCTCTATATAGAAAACTCTAAAGACTCCACAAGAACACTACTAAAAACAATAAGCAAATACAATAAAGTCTCTGGATACAAAATCAACGGTCAAAAATCCATAGTGTTCCTATACTCTAATAATGAAGTGTCAGAAAAAGAAGTGGAAAAAATAATTCCTTTTGCAATTGCAACAAAAAGAATAAAATATCTAGGAATAAATTTAACAAAACAAGTGAAGAACCTATACAATGAAAACTATAAGACCCTATTAAAAGAAATCAAAGAAGATAGAAAAAATGCAAATATATTCCATGTTCTTGGATTGGAAGAATCAACATAGTTAAAATGACCATATTACTAAAGCATTATACAGATTTAATGCAATCTCCATAAAAATCCAATCAGCATATCAGCATTTTTTCAAGAAATAGGACAAAAAATCATCAGATTTGTATGAAAGCACAAAAGACTCTGAATTGCCAAAGCCATCCTTAGAAGAGAGAACAAGCCTGGAGGCTTCACTCTGCTCAACTTCAAATTATACTACAAAGCGACAGTAATCAAAACATCATGGTATTGGCAGCAAAGCAGACACACGGACCAGTGGAACAGAATTGAGAGCCCACAAGTAAACCCGTATTTATATGGGCAAATAATTTTTGACAAAAAAGCCAAAAACATACAGTGGAGAAAGAAAAGCCTCTTCAATATGGTGCTGGGAAAACTGGAAAGGCGCCTGCAAAAGAATGAAATTAGGCTGTTGCCTATCACCACACACTAAAATTAACTCAAAATGGATTAGGGACCTGAATATAAGACCTGAAACAATAAAATGCGTAGAAGAAAATATAGGAACTAAACTCAAGGACTTTGGACTTAAAGAGGATTTTATGAATTTGACCTCAAAAGCGAGGGAAGTACAAGCTAAAATAAATGAATGGGACTACATCAAACTAAAAAGCTTCTGTTCAGCAAAAGAAATCATCAACAAGGTAAAGAGACAACCATCTGAATGGGAAAATGTATTTGCAAGCAAAACCTCAGATAAGGGCTTAATATTTGAAATATACAAAGAACTGATATAACTCAGTAACAACAAAAATCAAATGATCCAATCAAAAAATGGGCAGAGCACCTGAACAGACACTTCCCCCTGGAGGACATACAAATGACCAAAAATTATTTGAAAAGATGCTCAACATTGCTTGCTATACGGAAACGCAAATCAAAACCACAATGAGATATCACCTGTTAGAATAGCAATAATCAACAGGACAAGTAATAACAAATGCTGGAGAGGATGCAGAGAAAAAGAAACCCACAAACACTACTGG
>NW_011898040.1:5580-7206 GCF_000151845.1 Pteropus vampyrus | reverse complement strand
GATAGATGATTGGCTAAAGAAGCTGTGGTACAGATATACAATGGAATATTACTCAGCCACAAGAAGAGATGAAGTACTTCCATTTGCAACAACATGGATGGACCTTGAAACAATCATACTAAGCAAAATAAACCAGACAGAAAAGGTTGAAAATCACATGCTATCACATGCGTGGGATATTAACCGAAAAGCAACAAATAAACAGGACAAACAAACAGAGACTCATAGACATGGACAATGGACTAGTGGTTACCAGAGGGGGAGGAGAGGGGAGAGGTAAAATAAAAAAATAAAATGTTTTAAAAAATTATGTATATATAGTATGAAACAAAATAAACTGGCATTCTTTTAAAAAGTTCCAATCAATGACTTCTGCTCTCATTTCACTGGTCACCCCTGAAAGCAAGGAAAATATAAATGATTTAGCTAAGTACATTGCTGCCTTCCCAAAAAACTGGAATTCTGGTAAGAAGTACAGAGAAAATGGATATTAGAGAGAGAATTAAAAGTCTCTGCCACAGGGTCAAAGAGTCTCAATCAGAGAAATAAGTAAAACATGCAGGCCAGGATACCCAAAAACTTTTGTGGAACAAACACCAAAAAACAAAAACCAAAAAACAGGGGCAAGGAAAGTCTCTGGGAAAATATAAGAAAGGACAAAGAAATTCCAGAGTTTGAGAGTCAGTAGTTGATTTCTAATAAGATCAACTGCTAATGGTTTCCTTGCCTTTGTGACAGCTAGAGAAAAGAACAGCTGAATCTTAACTGTCTACAAAATCAAGAAACAGAATAATAAAACCATGAAGTCTCCATGCCAAGTGAGGCATCTCTTGACCACCTGGGAGATGCCAACTTCTCCTAATACTACAGTTCCACCCATGCCTTCCCTAAGAAGGTAACTTTTAGAGACCACATAAAGGCCTGGCATCCACGATTGGCCCTGAGACAGGCACCTGCCATTGTATCCACTGTTTTCTGTACTGGGTGACTCTCTAGCCTACACAGCACCACTGAGAAGTAAGAGCTCATAAGTTGTAGAGCAAGGAGGGTCTCCACTATCTTCTGGCTGCCTACCTTATTCCAACAAATGGACTTCTGCCTTAAGAGCCTGAAAATGAAGAGTGCATACCTGAGTAGCCCAGCTGAAGTGGGAGGTGGGGCCAGGTAATGAAGGGTTAGAATAAGCTCTTCCTTGGAGTTCTCTGAGGTTCAGAGGACGTAGGTTGAATTCAGAGTTAGGCAGGTGCCCCAAGAAGTCCAGAACTGTAAGCTCTCTTAACCCAAACAAAGGCAATGATAAAGGAGAAGCCTAGGGTACCCAGAACATCTAGCATTCAAGATCATGGGGTTTAGAACCAGGTGGAGACCAGAACTTGAGGGGTTGTAGTCACCACACAGGGCTCATCTGTACTCTTAGACAGCAGCTCGTGCCTTCCCAAACTTTGCTCAATCTCCTTTCTGTCAACCAGGGACTCCACTTCTCTCTCCTCACACAGGGATTATTCCAAACATCAAGGACTGTGTTAGTTTCCTAGGGCTGTCAAAATGAATTGCCATACACTAGGTCACTTAAAACAGTAGAAAATCATTCTCTCACAATTCTGGATGTCAAAAGTCCAAAATCAA
>NW_011898040.1:0-2245 GCF_000151845.1 Pteropus vampyrus | reverse complement strand
TCTTGAGGGATAATTTTTTTAATATAATTTGGCTTGATAATCTCTCTGCTATTTACTTAACATCTAATTATCACTTTGATGTGTCATTAATATCTGAACTGGTGGACCTAGCCCTATATCCCCAACCTCATTTGTTCTTGTTCCTGTGCTGCATTTAACTCCGAGGACTGTAATTTCTTTGCGTAAATCTTAAGTAATTCTATGTATCACATTTGAAAGTTCATTTAATTGTTATAAGAAACATTCAGAGAGCTGTGGTTCCATTTTTCTAAGAATAATCTCTATAGGATTGCTAGTCCCATTACCAGATTTAAGCTTTGGCAAATGAGTGTCCTAAATCTGACACAGATTATAAATGATGATGATATAAATTCTTCCAGATTCACACCTGCTAGAGTCATCCCTTTGCGTATGCTGTGTGTGTGGATATGACTGTATGTACTTGTGTGCATATTTTTCCCTGCATCTCATCATACTTGGATGACAGCAATCACTTGCTAAGTGATTTACTTGCTCCAAACTACACCTCTTCAAAAACATCTTTTCTTCAATCACTCCTCTGTTTTGAAAACTGTTAGTGGTTTCCCATTAGCCATAGGACAAACTCCAAACTCTTTACCCTAGCACTTCAATGTTCTTCAAAATTAGATTGTAACCTACTTGTGAATCCTTATTTTTACTAGACCCATTACTATAATCAAACCAAGCTTCTCAGACTCCTTTATGTTTTCCTATATTGCCTGCCTCCCACTGCCTAGAATGCTCCTCACTTCTTTCCTTCCATCTGAATCCAACCCTGAATCCAAAGCCAGACAAGCCCCTTGGCCACACAGAAACATAGGGATCTCATTCTCCTTCTTCATCCATCAGCTCTACCACCCACTTGGCATATTTTACATTATGGTATATTATTAGACCTTACAGGCCATAGCACACATGCACTTTTGTAAGGTTGGGTAGAAAAGAATCCTTCTAGCTGTAAAATATGTGCAGAAATATAGTAAAAAGAGTGATGTTTGTCCCAACTACAATGCATGAACCAGAGTATGACATCATCAAAATGGCAACATAGGTCATTCGTGACTTTAGTCCCCCTCACAAAACCAACTAGCAATATCCATAGACAAGACACCAATGAGAAAATCCCAGAACCCGGGGTGAAGTTGAAGCACTCCTTTGGACCACAGAGACCAAGAAGAACTAAACCAGAAAGGTAAGAGGAGCAAATATACTCACCGTATCACCCTTCCCCAGGCTGGCACAGCACACACCAAGGACAACCCCCTGGGCCTACAGTTTCTCTAGTTGGAGGGAAGCCAAAGGTGGACGTCCATCTCTCCTAGCATTGTGGGATACTTCCCAGGAGACCCACTTGGGTCTTGCTTCATGGGGATCTCTGGTGGAATCTGTAGAGCTTGACCAATGGGGACCAGATAGAGGTGAAGAAAAGGGAAACAGTTAGTGTTACAGTGACCAGCACTCGAATCTTAATATATCTCATTACTGCTTGCAGTAGGACCCAAGCAGAGATCTTAACCAATGACTGTGCTCATCTGCAGAGCTGAGCTGGTGGCCTTGTCTGGCTAGGAAGCTTGGTTGGCAGTTCTGTCTGATTTTCATCCCAGCCAACAAGCTGTACTGGCTATGGAGCTCATTCTATAGCCCCATCTTAGTAGGAAAAGAAATTGGCAGCCCTCTCCAGCTGCTGACTATAGCCTCAGGTCCCACACAATCAGGAAACCTGGACAAAGAACCTGGGAAGCCACGGAGCCCATCCTATAGCCCTGCTAGGGAGGGAGCCAAGCCAGCAGCCATGCCCAACTGTTAAAAATAGGCTCTGGCCTCACTTATCTAGGGAGCATGAACAGTGACTCTAGACAATCCGGGAGCCCAGCCATGGTAATATCCAGACACAGAGCCCAGTCTACAGCCCTGCCCAATTGCTGAGCACAGCTCTTGCCTAGGTAAAGAGCCTAATCTGCCCAATCACAGAGCATAGCACGAGGCCCCACCGAATAAGAGAACCCAGACAATCACCTCACCAAACTACAGAGCATAGTATCTAGCCCCACCCAACTGCTAGATACAGCTGGAGGCTATTCCTAACAAGAGAACTCAAACAGCAACCTCACCCAACAGTGAGACACAACAAGCAACCTACCTGATTATGAAGCCTAGTCTATAGCCTTGCCAATTTGGAGACACAGCCTGCAGCCCCACTTGATCAGAGAGCACAACCTGAGTC
>NW_011898039.1:915-1785 GCF_000151845.1 Pteropus vampyrus | reverse complement strand
TGAGCCCACAGTTCCAGGAGGTGTAAGACACTTTCAGATACCACCTTGTGTTCACAAAACCTGGGTATCCGGGAGAAGGCTGGCCCAGAGCTGCCCGGGCTTCCAGTTTTGCCCCTTTCCTCTTTGTACATCATAGGAGAGAGTGGAAGGATGAACGCTGCCTCTCCCAGGCCCAGCATTTGCTGCCTCTTGAGGGCAAAGTATCTCGTTGGAAAGATTCTATTGTTTGACTGGTCAGAGAGCTGGAGAGTCACTTGGGAGACATGATAATGTACGTCTCGTTTTGTGCAGAGGCTCTTAGGGTGTGCTGTGTGGGATGCTCCATGAAACCTGTGCTCAAATGTGCCAGGAAGACTCCATGAACAGTATTCCTCCTTTAGAGATTCACAGTGGCATCAACTTGTATGAAGAAACTGAAAATTCTGGCAGGAAGGAAACCATATATTTTGTTTAAGGCACCTACGTAAGTGAGGACAAGGATGAAATTAGACCGATCTTCAAAGGTACAGGGCAGTGGACAATTTGGAGTATAGAGCCCAACATCTGGTAAAATAAGATGGCTCAGAGTTGAAAACAGTGAAAATGCAGCCCGCATTTAGACCAGTTCTTGCCTAAGCTCTGTCGGAGGCCCGGCTGGTCTCGGCTGCCCTGTCTTCATTTTCACATCCTTTTGGGCAGGACTTTTCCATCCCCAGCCTAAATGTAAAGTAGCTGGTGCTGGAGGAGACATGGAATCTGGCACAGGAACAGAGGAGTGACCATGGAGAGGCACAGGGAGAGCGTTTCCTCTGAGTTCAGCCAGAAGCACCAGTGGACATAGGCTCTAGGAAGGAGAGGACAGGAAGATGGAGGGTCCATGGAGTCGGGCAG
>NW_011898039.1:0-865 GCF_000151845.1 Pteropus vampyrus | reverse complement strand
TGAAAACAGTGAAAATGCAGCCCGCATTTAGACCAGTTCTTGCCTAAGCTCTGTCGGAGGCCCGGCTGGTCTCGGCTGCCCTGTCTTCATTTTCATATCCTTTTGGGCAGGACTTTTCCAACCCCAGCCTAAATGTGAAGTAGCTGGTGCTGGAGGAGACATGGAATCTGGCACAGGAACAGAGGAGTGACCATGGAGAGGCACAGGGAGAGTGTTTCCTCTGAGTTCAGCCAGAAGCACCAGTGGACATAGGCTCTAGGAAGGAGAGGACAGGAAGATGGAGGGTCCATGGAGTCGGGCAGTTCAGTTATTATTTTTTGGACAAAGTCACATCTACATTTTTATTAAGATATATAATTTAATATAAAAGTATATAATAGTGTATATAATATATAACAAAATGCAACCGTTTTAGTGTACAGTTTGAAGACTTTCGGTAATTGTAATAGTGTATATAATATATAACAAAATGCAACCATTTTAGTGTACAGTTTGAAGACTTTCGGTAATTGTATACAGTTGTGTAACCACTAAAGATTTAGATCATTTTCATCTTTAAAGTTTCCTTGTGCCCCTTGGGAGGAATTTCCTCCCTCAAAACATTCTCCTCCCCCCCTTCCTTCCCTGTCCACTTGGAGCACTCTGGCTCCACATCTACAAATGGTTGGTTGATTCCTTCTCTTCCTGCATTCTGTGGACTCCTCTGAGAGGCCAACACTGACCATGCAATTTACAACATTCCGCCCACAGAACCTCTCTCTGGCGGACGGCTCTTCCTGTTCTCCCTATAGCAGCAAGCTATTTCGTTACCATCTAGACTTTATTTATTTATGTGTTGGATATTTTCTTTTTGTCAATCTACCCC
>NW_011898038.1:4905-6309 GCF_000151845.1 Pteropus vampyrus | reverse complement strand
TCTTGATTTGAGACCAGAAATATTTGGTTAGAGCCTAAACTAGGTAGCATACACATAATATAGCCCTGTATATTGAGATGCTGACCTAATTTAGTATCTGTCTTTTAAATCTTTATCATCATTTTTCCTTGTTTATGAATTCTTAAAATAAGATCTATATTATACAAGTAGTACTTTATCTCACTATAACTAGAGATTAGTAATCACTGACCTTATGTCAAAAATCTTACTCTGGCCATTTAGCAGATCTCTTAAGGCTGCATCAGACTCAGACATATGCTGTGATACAATGCAATCTCTCCAGAAGTATGCAACAGGGTTATAAGAACACAGACAAGGGAGTGACTTAATTTTGTCTGGCAGACTGGAAAGTGAAGAAGCAAGGACCAGAATATCCTCACAGAGGAGATGGCCCAGGCTGAGTTTTTTAAAATGAGTAGAAATGTATCAATCAGGCCGATTCAGGGTACGCTCAGTAAACAGAAATAGTGCAGGCTTGAGCCCAGAATCTGAGAAGTTACATATCTAACAGGAGTGGGTAGACTGCTGGGCACGTGATGAGGGGAGATAGGCTAGACAACATAGAAAGTTGTAGAGTCTACTCAAAGGTTTCCTTTCTACCTGGTGGGAATCCAGAAGTGAGACAATAATCCCTACCCACTCCAATTTTGGTTCAGAACATGGATCACCATAGTGGATGAAAAAGAGGCACTATAATAAATCTAACCAAAAGTGACCTCACGGGGTGTTCTGATCATAAATTCCTAACTGATCAGGTCATGGTGTGTATTCATGCCTCAGGCCTATAAACTTCCCCAGTAAAAGATTACTTTTGCCTTAAGAAAGCTCTGTCCATTGTTCTATGCATCTAGGTCAATACATCTTTGAAATACTAGAAATAATTCTCTTTTCCAGACCCCTCAAAGGCATAACCACCCTCAAAGGATCACGTAATCTTTTTAACTATCCTGTACCTTACTTTCTCCAAACTTCATGTAATTTTCCTTAGTTCCCTCCTTAATTCCAAATATATAAAAGACAATACAAAACTGTCATTTTGCGGAGTTTTTTTATCGTCAGCTTTGGCTCAAAAAATTCTTATAAAAATTCCCTACAGGTTTGGATGTTACTACATCAACACCATACTGTGAGACCAAGATCCAGCAAGGGTCGAGTTTCTTCCCAAACTTTTCTAACTCAAGTCCCAAAGCCCTGAACATTCGGTCCATCCATACTGTTTTTTCCATAAAAATCAAAGTAGAAAGACTATGGTCCCTAGAATCATTTACTGGTTAGGTGACTTGGACAAGTTTCTTCACCAATCTGATCCTCAGTGTCCTCATCAGTAAAAGAGGAATAATTAATAATTATACCTCCTTAGGACTGCTGTGAAGATCAAGACAG
>NW_011898038.1:0-2450 GCF_000151845.1 Pteropus vampyrus | reverse complement strand
GAGGGGCCGGTGGGAGGAGTGTCACTGAGCAGAATGATTACAGATTGCTTCGCATCACCTTCTCCAGGGTCATGATTTGCCCTGGTGAAAACTAACAAAGAGACAGCCTTTGGACATGGCTCCAGAGACACTGGAGAAGTTAGAGGAACCTATGGCCGCAGGGCTCTGGAAAAACAGAGACAGGCTTCACCATTTCTTGCAGTCTTGACATTAAGTAGACATTGTTTTTGTCAGCATAAGAATGATCAGACCTGTAGAGAATTTTTATAAGTTTATTTGAGCCAAACTGACAACATATGCTGGGGAGCAAGATCTCATGCTCCAAAGAATAAGTTCTGTAGCTTTCTCTTATGCATTTGAACTTAAGGGAAATTACAGGGAGTTGAGAGAAAGCAAGGTAGAGAATAGATTACAGGATAGATGACAAGATTATGTGCTCTTTTGAGGGTAGTTACCACTTATTTCAAAGGCATGTTAACCTAGATGCACAGAAACAATAGATGGGGCTTACTTAAGGCAGAGATAAACCTTCTACTAAAAAGTTACATGCAAGACTACCCACCATAACCTGCCCAGATAGGAATTTATAATCAGATCACTCTATGAGGTTGCTCTCTATAGAATCCCTTTTTTTTTCCCCATCCACATTTTGTTTTCCAGTATTTATGACAGATGTAAACCCCAGTGCTATTGCCAGTGAAGTCCAAGTTTTAAATCTCAACTCTCAAGATTAAGAATTGGAAAAGAATCCTTTCATCATGACTCTTCTGCCAAGATCATAACCTAAATGGTCCTTATTAGAAATGGTTGATTACTGATAATAATATTAATAATCACAATACTAAGTAATGACTAACAGAATAAGTACAAAGCTGTCTTCTTGTTTACAGTGTTCCTAGTGATAAAGATCTCTAATAATCAAAGCTTAGATTCTACATTTCCTCATGGGCTGGTCCCAAGACTTTGCCTCATACCCAGCATCGTAATACTCTACAATCAGGCTTCTTAAATTTGGCACTTTTGCAGGGTGGGAGCAGACAGAATGGATCTGAGGTTCTTTCTGTATTTTATGAAAATTAATACTATCATAAAGATTGTGTGAAATCACCACATGCCCATCAGAATGACTAAAATAAAAAATAGTGACAACACCAAATGCTGGTAAGGATGTAGAGAAACTGGATCACTCATATATTGGTGGTAGGAATATAAAATGGCAACTCTGGAAAATAATTTGGCAGTTTCTTTAAAAGAAAAACATGTAAATACTATATGATGCAGCAATTATACTCTTTGGTATTTATCCCAGAGAAATAAAAACTTATGTTCACACAAAAACCTACATATAAAGTTCGTAGCAGCTTTATTTTACAATAGCTAAAAACTGTAAAAAACAAAAAATATCCTTTAATGATTAAATGGTTTAATAAACTGTGGTATACCCATACCATAGAATATTACTCAGTCATAAAAAGCAATGAACTATTGATACATGCAACAACTTGGATCACTATCCAGAAAATTATGCTGTGGTAGCAGCCCTGTCAAAATAGGATAAACTCTCATCTGAAGGTTGTTTCAGATGTTGATACTGATGACACCACAGACATAAAGAGGGTATGAAAAGGTTTATTACTCACATAATATAGAATTCAGGGGACAGCTAGGCAGGCTTCGTAAGCAGGCCCAACAATGGCTTGAGAGCCTGGCCTGGGGTTTTTATTGTGGTTAGGGTGTTGGGCTAGGATGAGGGTTCCTGCACATGGCAAGGTCTCACATAGTCTGAGTCTCTCACCCGTGCCAAAGGAAAGAGTACTTGGGCTTCCTCATTAGCTTGCCCAGATGTGAGACAGAACAGAAAGAGGAAAAAGTGAGGCTGAAAAGCTGTCAGCACACGTCAAAATATGGAGTTTGACTCTTTATTACATGTGGTGAACAAAAAAAAAGAAAAACCAATCTCAAAAGGGTGCGTACGATATGATTCCATTTATATAACATTTTTGAAATCACACAATTTTAGAAATGGGGGACACGTTTGTTAGTGATTGCCGAAAGCAGGGATGGAGGTAGGGGTGAGAAAGGCAGGGTGGTTATTAATGGGCGACACGTGGGATCCTTGTAATCTTAGAACTGTCAGTATCCTATCTGGTGGCGAATACATGAACCTACACAGATGATAAAACTGTATAGAACTTAATACACTCACACACGGATACAAATACAACTGGGGGAATCTGAGGAATGTAGATAGATTGCATCAATGTCAATATTTTGGTTGTGATATACTTTAGTTTTGCAAAATGTTACTACTAAGCGAAAGTGAGTAGTGGGTATATAGGATCTCTCTATATTAATTCTTAAAACTGCATGTGAAATCAAAATATCTCAGTAAATACTTTAATTTAAAAGGATAAAATTAGAGGTGAGGATTATAGCACACTTCAGGGTGA
>NW_011898037.1:4327-6844 GCF_000151845.1 Pteropus vampyrus | reverse complement strand
GTCCAGTGCAATCTAGATAGGTTCCCTGTACCCCCCAACTAAAATCCCAGCACTTATTTGGTCAGGCAGTAGTATCCTTTGACATAAAAAACAGCTTACTAACCATAAAGAAGTTCAAAAATAATTAAATATTGGCCTAGGTGGTGGTGGTGGAGGTGGTGGTGGAGTGGGGAAAGCCCTGGCACATAAGCTATGCTCACCTTTTAATCAGAACTTTGAATAGAAAATCTATATAGCAAAGGTGCAGAATGAAGTGGTATATATTACCTCTGGAGCAGTAGTTAAAATTAAGTTGGAGAGCACTGGGCACAATAACATTTTGGTGCATACAGGTTGGTACTTGGCTTATGTGCTTTCTTTGTATCTTTCCCAATCTCCCACAAGTTCTGAATTCATCCCTCAAAATACATATGGAATTAATTCAATATACACTTATTGCAAATCAACAAGACGAAAGGCACCGAAGATTGAAATTCCCCCCGCAAAAAGAGAATAAGGCCTGCCTTAGAGAACTCAGGAACTAACTTTAAAAAGACAGACATACAGACAATAAACAAGCTACCCCGAAATGAGAAAAAAGGGATGCACAAAGTACAAACATACCAAAACTGAAGCTTATCCTCTGAAAGCAAGATCCAAAGTTGGAGGAAAATTTAGAATTGGGACCACTTTACATTTGACATCAGACTGCAAATTCAGTGAAAGTCTCACAATACAAGAGAGCCAGGAACTTCTCCTCTTCTGTCAGTGGAATAAACTCCCCCTATGAAATTAACTGGCCCCTCGGATGAGCAGATCTGTAGAACAGGCTGAAGAGCAGGTTCACAGGAGGACAGTAGCCGGCGCCAGACTTGGCCTGCACATACCAATCTGGTCAGCTGTGCAGTTCTTCGACTCTGATAGACCTGACCTTTCCATGACTGAAGATGGGCTGCTGAAAACAGACTATGCTCCATGGTCAGAAGTGATACTCAATTCTTGTTTGTTTGGGAGTGGGGTACTGCTATGTCTGGATTTGAATATGAAAAGAACAACTGAGATAGGGTTGGGGCAAGCCACCATTGTCTTTTCCCTCCTGTCGCTGGGTAGACTAGGAAGCAAAAACCTATTATGTTGGACACAAGACATTCCTATTCCCAAAGCGATGGATTTTATAAGCCAAATAACAAATAGAAACCAAATCTAGGAATGCTGAATTCACTGAGAAATCCAAAAGAAAAATATCAGTTGTCAATTCTTTCCCAAAGGGGTTAGAAGGAGAGATTGAATAAAGCAATTCTATAAAATGCAATCCAAAAGCCCTCATTGTTTACTGCATGGTAAATCATAATGGCAGGAGTGGTCTTATCCTGTTATGCTGGAAAGTGAGCTACAAGAAGATAAAGTCACAGCCACAACCACTAAATAAAGTAAATAAATACCTTATACATACAGCAGAATGCCCAGACAATGCAGTCTCTCTGTTTTCAGCTACTTCTGCAAAGGGAAATTCTCTCTTTCGGGTTCTGCTGCAGGTACCACGATAAAGCACTCTGACGCTGTCAAAATGCTATGAAGATCCTGAAAGCAGCACCACAAAACTGGCTGATGTTTGAATTCTGGGCATAAGAAATTTTATTTCCTTTTTCTGAATTAAGGAATGGGCCTAACCCTGAATGTATTAAAAAAAAAAGTGTAACGTACCAATAAAGAGCAGATGCCTGATGTAATCGACTAAATCATGTTCATCTCTCCTGCCCGTAGAGCTGCAGACTGACGTTCTGTCCATTGAATGGGAACAATGTTTTAGCAAGTCATGGGACCCAGGGTCTCTCATTCCTACACTCTACATTGACACTATCCTCACTCTTCTTTTCTTACTGTAAACACACCTATGGTTTTACTTGGGTTCATCTTACCGAATAAGAATCTCAGGTGCGTCAAGACAAGGCGACTCAATGAGCCACTCATTCTACTTCTAGGTATACTTTTAGGTAAAAACTCTCAAGAAACACATTTGTATGCACAAGGCAACAAGCTTAAGAATGCTCTTTGGAATGCTACTTGGAACAACACCAACAAAAATGGAAACAGCTTTGATGTTCACCAATGGGGGAAAGGATAATAAAATGTAGTGTATTAATATAGTGGAATATGATACAACAGATAAAAGGAATGAATTATATCTCATTATTGGCATGGAGAAATCTTGTAAATACTGTTGAATGAAAAAAATGTTGCAGAATGATACACAGCACGATCTACGTACATAAATTTAGAAAACACATAAAGCACCATATCATTCATAGGTACTCACATATGGCTTAAAAGTATTAAAAAACCTGAAAGGATAAATACCATATTTATGGCAGGAATGAGCCTGTCTAAGCCTGGGGATCAAATAGGATATTATCTATGCTATAATGTTTGGCTTCTTTTATATTTTTATTTAACTATTTTTCCTTTCTTTTTATGTTTCTTCTTATTGATTATATAGATTTTTAGATAAAAATAAAGATGAAATGAACAAAAAAATGT
>NW_011898037.1:0-397 GCF_000151845.1 Pteropus vampyrus | reverse complement strand
GCCCCTTGAATATCTTGCCTGTCACTGCGTCCTTGAGTGAGTCTGCGTACATTAATCAGTATCTCCTGAGGATAGTACTGTAAGAATCAGAGGTAGTTTATCGAATGAGTTTTTTCACAGCAGAGAAGTGGTCTAGGGCAGCAGGGGGTGAAGGAAGGAGGGAGTGAGAAAAGGAGACAGAGAGAAATTGAGGGAGGAGGCGGTGAAGGGAAGGAAAGTGAGAGATCTTCATTTTATCCTTCTATCTTTTGAGGAAACAAATCTTACAATGTTGGTGCTAATATGATGTAAAGTTGTCTATACACCTATGATGAAAAGCTCCACTTTCATCTTGATAAATATTTCTGGGTTTGCACATATACAACGGATTATAGTTCAAGATCAAAACCGCACCTGC
>NW_011898036.1:5021-5856 GCF_000151845.1 Pteropus vampyrus | reverse complement strand
GTGAGCGTCACCCGGGAGGGGTCCTCGGGCGCTCGCTGCCTCCGCTCCACGCTTTCCTAGCTCCCGGGCAGCAGTCCGGCAACAAGCGTTCACACGGGCCCTGCAACAGCGTTAGCAGAGGGGAGGGGGGAGGGCGGGGTAGGTCAGGGGGGCAGCGAGAAGCTGTAACCATGAGGGAGGGCTCCGTGGGGGGAGACACACACAGGAGGACCTTGGGGAAGGCTAGAGGATCGGGGACGGGCAGTTCTTGCAGAATGGACGATCGCAGTGACCCGATAGACGGTAGACCCAAAATTACAAAAAAATCAGGTAATAACAGGCCTGGTCCGTGTCCTGGAGGAGGAGGACAGAATGGGAGGGAACAGCTTGGGGGCAGGGGTGCAGTCAGGATGAGCAGCAGTTAGCTGGCCGAAAACAGACGGGAAGAGCATCCATGGCAAGGAAGCATCCGTGAAAAGGCCCTGGGGCTGCAGGGAGCAGGGCGTGTTGCAGGAGCCGCAGGAGGGGAGGCCGGAGGCCGGGGAGGTGGACCTCGCAGCCAGTGGGAGGCGGCCGATGTTCAACTTCATCCCAAGGGCTGTGGGAAGCCATCCAAGGGTTTTAAACTGGGGGAGAGACACGCACAGGCGTGTTTTGAAAGTCGCCGTAGCGAGGGATGAGTTGCAGGAAGTGGAAGGGGAGGGCGGGAAGCCGCCGAAAGCTGAGCGGCTCTGCTGACCGCGCGAGGCCTCTGCCCCAGGCCCTACTTCACCTACTGGCTGACCTTCGTCCACATCGTCATCACCCTGCTGGTGATCGGCACCTATGGCATCGCGCCCGTGGGCTTCGCACAGCA
>NW_011898036.1:0-1011 GCF_000151845.1 Pteropus vampyrus | reverse complement strand
CTTCCTGCACCCCCAGTACCGGGAAGTGACAAGTCTCCCCTCCCCCCAACCCCAGGTGGGCCCGGCGGGGTCCCAGTTCGGCCTCCTCGCCTGCCTCTTCGTGGAGCTCTTCCAGAGCTGGCAGCTGCTGGAGAGGCCCTGGAAGGCCTTCCTGAACCTGTCGGCCATCGTGCTCTTCCTGTTCGTGTGCGGCCTGCTTCCCTGGATCGACAACATCGCCCACATCTTCGGCTTCCTCAGCGGCATGCTGCTGGCCTTCGCCTTCCTGCCCTACATCACCTTCGGCACCAGCGACAAGTACCGCAAGCGAGCCCTCATCCTGGTCTCGCTGCTGGTCTTCGCCGGCCTCTTCGCCTCCCTGGTCATCTGGCTCTACGTCTACCCCATCCACTGGCCCTGGATCGAGTACCTCACCTGCTTCCCCTTCACCAGCCGCTTCTGCGAGAAGTACGAACTGGCCCAGGTGCTGCACTGACCACCTGCCCGGCAGGGCCGGGCGAGGCTGCTACCCGCAGCACCGACGACACGGGGATCTGCCTGCCGGCCTGCAGAGCACCCCATCCGCTCTCCAGGGACCCATCCATGGCGGTGCCCAGGCCCCAGTCCCAGGCGCTGCCCTCAGCCAGGCGAGGCTGCCTCGGAGATGGTCATGACGGCGGGTTCCTTGGGGGACTGAGGTTCCCCCTCAGGCCTCTCTGTTGCCAGCCCTGGCCGGGGGCACCCCGAGCATCTGCCTCACTACAGCTCAGGGCTCAGGCCACCTCCTGGGGGTGGGTTTCCTCCTCCCCAGGGTCCTCAGGCTGCTGCCATCTCCCGCACCAGCCTCTGCTGCTGGTGCCTCCTCTCCCACCGTTACTGTGAGTGTGCCCTCACCGGGGACGTGGCCAGGTGTCACGTCAGATTCCCACCCCTGCCTCACCGCAGCCCCCCTCCCTGTTTCTCCTCCCCCCTCTGCCCTGCGAGCCCATTCGTTAGTGGCGTGCTGGGCCTGCCCGTGAGGTGACCAGACGC
>NW_011898035.1:3863-4173 GCF_000151845.1 Pteropus vampyrus | reverse complement strand
AAAAAAAAAAGAAGAAGAAGAAGGTAGAAAGGAAGGGAAAGAGCATAAAACAGTTTTCATAAAACCGAATGACCGAAGCACGACCTGGCACCAGTCATGTGTGATGCCTGTGTTTCACATCATCCTTCTAGGAGGCAGATGCCCTCAGATGCAGACAACGCACTGCAATGCTGTCCATAAGCTCTCAGCGGAAGCAGGGAAGGCGTTCCAAGTGGCCATGGGAGGCAGGGAGGACAAGCTGCAACTTACATCCTGAGGAACTTCCCAGGGCCTCACTCGTGCTAGGCTCTGGGACACAGCAGTAATGGGC
>NW_011898035.1:0-933 GCF_000151845.1 Pteropus vampyrus | reverse complement strand
TGCACCCTGGGTTGTGGGCACCCAGCTGTGCCAGGTGGAAGGACTTGTCTAACACCTCCAGGGCATGAGTTTAGATTTGAATCCCTGACTCAGATTCCAAATCCTGACCCCATGGGCTCGCTGTTTTGCAGAGACCCCTTTCAAGTACAGGGAGGGCCGGAGACCCAGCCCACCACCAGGCCTGACTTCCCTGGGCCCAAGCTGGCCTATGTTTCCCATTTGGCCATCCCGCCACCAGCCCAGCTCTGTGTGTATGTACATGTGTGTGCATGCCATGTGCATGCATGTGAGCATTTGTGTGTTTGTGTCCATGCATGTATATGTATGCATGTGAGCATGTGTGTCTGTGTGCATGCGTATGTGTATAGATGTCCGAACCATGGTGGCTTCCTGAGGACCAGCCCTTGGAGGTGCTCTGCCCTGTGTCTTCATGTCATTGTCATTATGTATTTGGAGCATCATGGGAACAAATTCCTACATAGGCAGAGGCCAAGGCACCTGTGCCTAGCTTGGGCTGCAGGGGCGTGGAGGCCAGCCAGGGCCCCCCTCATTCAACATCCCTAAGTCCAAGCTCAGGGTGTCAGATGTAAGCAGAGGTAGCTGGGTCTTGGGAAGCAGTCGAGTTGTGGATCTGTCCCTTGGGGAAGGACAGGCACCTACTGCATCTGAAAGAGGGCGTTCCCGGGATAGGGGTCCCCCCTGGAAGGACAGCAGTCCTGCCTATCAGTGAAACAAGTCGCAGATCCCCAGATGAGCCGCTCGCCTGTCAGAGACAGTGGCACAAGGATGGGCAGAGGCTAGAAGCCTAGAGAGGTTGGAGGGATGCGGTCTCCTCCCCCACATGGAGATTATGCCCCACTTAATGATGGTAAACTGAGGCTCTGGGATTGAAGGCCTTGACCAAGGAGCCAGGAGTTGCTGTGAGACCTTACT
>NW_011898034.1:3276-3645 GCF_000151845.1 Pteropus vampyrus | reverse complement strand
AGGGTATCGGTTTCACTGTTACTTGGCGAACAATGGGAATCACTATTTACCAGGAATAAGAAGGAAGAAAAAAACGTAAAAATAACAAAAAGACGGTGTACAAGTAAGTTGTGTGTTTCTAGACCTAGGGGAAAAAAAAAAAATTTCTATTTCCTCAACGTCAGGCAGTTTCCTCCTAAACACTTTCTCAAAATATTGTACTCAGCGTCTCAGAAACGTGTCCCACGGCCACACGCTTTGTCATTTTCTGGCGGAGTGAAGTCACAGCGGGACGAGGAGCAGTTCCCTGGTTTTCTGCCAGGTGTCCAGTGGCCCCACGAAGGCCTGCCACTGACAGCACGCACAGGACAGTTCCCAGAGGACATGGGA
>NW_011898034.1:0-2131 GCF_000151845.1 Pteropus vampyrus | reverse complement strand
AACGATTTCAATTATAGGACTTTCACCAATGTGCATTATTCTAATTTGTTCTCTATTCCTTCTATATTTTTAGTCACCAAGGAAGGGAATATGGGTAGGTGATGTCATTTTGAAAAGGCCCCAAAGTTAACATCAGAAAGGAATGTATAGACAGATGGGGAGCTGGACTTTTTCTGGACGATGCGAAAATATTGTATTTTAATATGCTCTAATTCGGATGACTCCTCAGTGACCCCCACCTCGTATTGTTAGGGTTATTTAGAGCTCCCAGCCTGTCCTGTTCCCATGAGAGCACATCACACAGGCAGGAATGTCCCCCCAAGCCTTGTGCTTAGCATCTCCCCTTCTGTGGGGTGGAGGAGCACAGCTAAGCCACCCTCAGACCTCTAACTCATTCAAACTCATCGATAAAGCACAAGCCGAAGATTCTCTGCCCACCTGGGGGCCTGCCCCGTGGACGAGGCCAAGAGAGTGAAGTCGGCCTAGAGGCCTATGCCCGGGGATGCTGGCAACTGTAAAGGTGCCCCGTAGGACGTGGGCAGCTGTTCCTAGGGCGCAGCCACTTGTCACCATGTGCGGCTGCGGACCAGTGGCCCTACATCTTCAGATTTTTCGAAAGAATCCAGAAATCCATCTCGTTATGTGAAGTTGAAGTTTCTCGATTTTTAAAGATTAGACAAACGCTGGCCAATCCCAGTCCATAGGCCACCTGTGCTGTGCTTTCTAGTTGGTGCCCAACTGGTCAATTGATCCAGTTATTGGAGAGAAGCTAGATCCCACTACTTTTTAAAATTAACAACGTGCATTTATTTGGCCATTCCATAAACATGTAATGAAAATCTATTGTATGCTAAAAACCATGTGCTAGGCATTGGGTATACAAAGTAAAGAACAACGACCCTTATCAGCCATCAAGGAGCTGACAACCTAGCATTTATATATGTGAACTATGAAGGATTTCGGGTTTGAAAATGAAGGAGACGCATAACCTAACATCGGGGCTCCAGCTCTCACATCGATTTTTAATAAGCATCTCTTTTGAATTCTGCACGTACGTTAGTGTGTCCCTGTGCTCTATCGTGACGCTCCGTTTGAATTTGTCGCCACTCCCGTGAACACCAAAGTCCACGCAGGGCCCAGTCCCGTTAAAATCCCCAACGACAGTCGTCAGGGAAAATTCCGGTAGCACCTCGACAATTTTTCCCCATCAAATCAACTTTCCAGATTTCTTACTTCAGTTCGATGAACGGGATTCTTGCATGACTTTATTCCATGCTGCCGTAGCTTTTATGAAAGCAGAGCGTTAAAGGATTTCTTCATTAGTCTCTCTGGGAAGTCACCTTACTAATTTTTGAAACTTTTTTGGGAGGGAGAGGAACTATAGAAGTCCCAAGATGCAAATGAAAGCATTCGGGTCCAGCCATTAAAATTTTCAGTTTAGTGCTTGAAAAATGAGGCACCTAATTGCTTTATCGAAAAAAAAAAAAAAAATCAAAGTTAAGATTCTTTCTTTTTAAGCTTTGTAATTATTTCTCAGACCTCTCCTTGAAACGTCTTCAAAGTACCTCCGCTGAAATATATATATAGACTCCGACATCAGCAGGTGTCTCTTGCATTCTGTAGGTCCCGAACGGGCAGTTAGTTACAGGCGACTCCATTTCCTTCTGTCCGTTTTGTTTGTTTGTTTTGTTTTGTTTTGTTGTGAATACATTTATTGGTACCCATTTTACATAGTTCAATGAAATAATCTATAAATATAAAAGCATTTTTCTTTTGGGTATCACCATGGTCCATGTAAATACTCAGCAGGCAGTGTCATCTGCAAGAAGCACTCCAAGTCACACTGTTAGGTTTACAGACGTGAATGTACATATTTCGTTAAACAGTGGCAGTTATGTACTCAAGTGGTCCAGTGGCTTTGGAATAAGCCACCTCTTAGCTACCGATCTCTCTCATCCTGTCCTTCCCACCCCGCAAAGGGCCGGCCACTGGGCGTTGGGGGACATTTTGGGGAACGATGAAAATGAACCTGTTCATTCACTTTACCCGGCGGGCCATTTCCCCAAGGTCACCGGCTTTCTCTGTTAGAAGCTACTTGGGCGGTTCTTCTACAGCCCCTTTACTTGTCCAA
>NW_011898033.1:3026-3362 GCF_000151845.1 Pteropus vampyrus | reverse complement strand
GGCACTTGAGGCTTTCTAAATTGTCTTGTGTGAAATTTGATCACTTACATTTTCTCAAGGAAAACATGCATTTTATCAAGGTGTACACAACTTCCACATAGAGGTGTTAAAATATAAAATGAGAGAACGTTTGAGAAGAGACTTGAAGATGTATGAAATTTGGGGGAATGTGTCAAATCTGTAGAGTTGAGACGAGATCGGGATGACTGGGGATGGAAAGGCAGGTAGAGGGGAGTAGCTGAGTTGAGTTCGGAGGCGCCAGTATTTGGGCTGATGCGCTAGACCTGACCAGTTACTTGGAATTAGAAAAGCTGGCCATAGAACCAGGATGATAGT
>NW_011898033.1:0-1548 GCF_000151845.1 Pteropus vampyrus | reverse complement strand
AATATTCTCGTAAATGTTTTAGTAGGAGTAGATCAAAATGTATGGCAAAAATAAGCACAGCAGACAGATTCGTGGGCTATTTATCTCCAAATTAGATCTTGCTCCTGGGAAGCAGGGTGCGGTATCGGGGCACGGGTGACCATTTAAATCCGTGTCCAAACAGCTGCGCTCTCGCTAGCTAGCTATGTGACTTCAGACAAGTCACTTACCCTCTCTGTGCTTCGCGAGCACAATGATTCCAGATTTTGTGGGATTGTTGAGAGAATTAAATTAAATGCATCGGCAAATGCAACTGGAGCTGCCTGGCACATCGCCGGCAGCCAAAACGTACGTGTAGAACGAAATGGGGATTTAAAGATACTTTGTAATTTTAAAATGATTATTATATGTCCCTGTTTTAGTAATTACATTGCCAATATGTTTTTTTCATTTGACCTTTTTATTTTTTAATTAGCTCCCCCCCACTTTATTGGGAAGTAGAGGAACCCATTTTTCATGAATTCTCTGACTACATTACCATGGCTACCTTAAGTAGCCGAGTAGAATCTTAGACATATGAAATAATGACCCAATTTAAGTTGCTGTATTTTTGTAAAGCACTGGAAAAGAGGAAAGCACTTCAAAGTAATTAACATGAACATGCTCAATTACGTTTCTGTGCAGCATGCCAACACCGCTGCCCGGAAATTCTGAAATGAAGACTCTCGTAATCCCCGATGGCTCACACAATGAGTTCCTTGCGTGTCCCCCTCTCCTCTCTCAAGATGGTCTTTTAGAGAATTATTAAGTATTAAAAGGTTAAAAACTAAGAAAACAGTAGCAAAGAGGGGGTAAAAAAGTCCTCCCATCAGGCCAGTGGGTGGAAGGACAGGGTCATTGAATGTAGCCTTATTTCTGCTGGCCATGTTTCTTTCCTACCAAAGCTCCAAAGTAAGCGGACTGTGTAAGCGGGAATGAAAGACACAGCCCCCTTGTGACTGTGAGCAGCAAAGCATTCTCCGTTTGTGGTTTTCTTCAAATGAGGCTGCTTGGAATATGTGTTTGAAAACACTGAGACTCTTTATTAATCAAGCACTTCACTCACCTTGCCAGCATAAAGTTTCACTGATGTCAAAACTCCCTTAAAAATGGTTTTGGAGCCACTTCTTGTACACAGACTTCAACAGAAGAAATATTTTTGGAATTGTAAATAGAATAATTGAGGCAAATATTTGCCCATTTGGAAAGCTTCTGTAATGGCTTTAATTTTCAGTTGCATTTTAAACATGTATATCTGGGCGTCGGTGGGTAGAAGCGGCGAGAACGGAGCACACTCCAAGATCTGGACTTTCTTCAGAGAGTAGTTGTAAGATGGAGAGACAAATGGGTTAGAGGAGAAATATGGAGGTGGTTTTGAAAAGATCCATTAGATCCCAGGTGGGTGTGAGCAGTGATTAAAGGGGTTAAACTATTCAAAAAAAAAAAAGAATATGCCAATCAGAAAGAAGCGGAGCGGGCTTAGCAGAAGCTAAGGAAAAGGTGAGCCATAGAGGCAAGCACTGGAGATGC
>NW_011898032.1:2732-4436 GCF_000151845.1 Pteropus vampyrus | reverse complement strand
GCAAGAGAAAATGACCTGTCAGTGAGAATTATTAAGGAGTCAGGAAGAACTGTGTAAAGAAGCAAAAAACCCTGTTCTCTGAACATCAATTTTTTTAAAAAAAATCTCAATGTGGGCTGAGGGGGGAGAAATTTCTCAATCAGTAATTGGCAGCCAATATTCCAAAAAAAAAAAAAAGAAGTACCTATATACCAATGCCTGATTTTCTGAAATACTGCTAGAGAATAAAAAATGTAACATACTCCTATAATCTTGGTTAATGCCCTTGTCTTTTAAAATGGAAATACTGCCAGCTGATCACATGTATCAGCCATTTCTACCAGTGCGAATCGCCAGAATTAGATAGCTTCATACAACCCAACCACAAGGCTTCTACCTGGGGTGGAAGGTTTAGTGAACTCAGGAAGAAAGGCCCACGTACGAGCTGAAGAGGGCCCTGCGTGCCAGAAAGAAGGGGAGCGGATGAAGTCTGAGAGGATGAAATAAAAGCAGGGAGAACCCTAAATCACTCATCATCTTCTAAACGGCTTTATCGAAGTTTCTATCAACCCAGGCGACTACCGAGGAATGCTGAACAGCCCCTCCTGCTCACCTCTATTGCGACGTTATCAATTCCTAATGCGGGAATTAGGAGAGATTGTCCCTACTCCTTCTAGCCTTATCATTTCCTGATCCTGGGACGCTTCTATTTCTTAAAAAGCCACACGCTCAGAGAGTCCCAAAGGGCAGGAATCCTGCACAGATAAGGACAAAATGGTATCATTAAGGAATGCATCGTATTCATCAATCATAGGAGTGAGACTTTCATTAGGAAAATAAAGAGATTATCTATAATTTAATAAAAATAGCTGACATATAGGGAGGATTTAACATGTGCCGGGAAAATATTTCAAGTGTTTTTTCTATGCTGCCTCACTTCGTCCTCACAATAATGCTCGACATTATTCCCATTCTAGAAAATGTTATACCGAGAGGTTAGATATCATTCCGTCGCCAGCTGGGAGGTGGAAGAGCTGGGCTTGCAATCTCTCTTTTGTCTTTTTTGAGTCACTTCTCTCTTGGCTTTCCAATGACCTTCGGGGTGAGACTGGATATGTCGTGATTGAGAGGTACCAAAGGAACCCCAGGAATGAGAACAAGGAGTGACAGGCTTAGATCAGCCCAGTTCTGGGAATCAGGGGAGAAGGCTCTGTCCTCGGCCTTTCGGGCACTTCCTCCTCTGGCAGTAGAAGGAGTAAGATCCAAAGGTAAACACTTGGTGCCACTTCTCTCTCCCATGCCCACCAGAGACGATCCCCCCCACCCCCAGCCCCACCTCCGCTCACTGAGCCAGAACTAAGCCTCAAAGTCCTGGTCAAAACAATACTGGAAGCGACCATCAAAATGAAACATTTTTGCTATTCCTGACCTGTCACATGGCCCATTTTCTTTTACGACATCTCAAATCCACTTACAACTCAGACAGAACATTCAACACAACAGAACTGCTTAATCAGCAAATCACAAGGACAGCAAAGGTGGGACCAGCTGATCGCACACAACTCTGGAGTTTCTCCGATCCGATCCTCAGTGCATCCCCTGATAATGCGCAGAATCCTTTTTCAAAGAGCCCCCCCACTTTACTGCTTGGGCCAATTAATGACAGAGTAGGAAAACTGCTCTGTAAAGGGAAGAGGATGCAGGAGACTGGGCCAGGGATCTTGG
>NW_011898032.1:0-471 GCF_000151845.1 Pteropus vampyrus | reverse complement strand
TTTTGGAGCAAGGTATCCATCCTGCTAAACCTTTTGAAACTACGCAGATAAATTAACACTTCACCGGCATATCCCCAAGGATTTAAGACATAACGAGGGAAGTAAGGACAGCATCTTTCATGCAAGGCTGGTTTGTGGCACAAGGGAGGATACAGAGGCCTGAGGATGTGAAGGGCTCTCCCCTAGATGAAAGAATTGGGGAACAATACACAAAATAGTACCATCGTCTGTGTTTTGAAGGGTCAGGCTTCAACGAGTAGGTCAGGGAGGATTAGGGCAGATAAAACGTTTGAATGAAGTGGGAAAAGACCTAACAGGGGCTTGTTCCTGAGGCAGCCCTCAGGGAGGTGCCAGCGATGGAAGGCCTCAACGCCGGAGTGTCAGGCTTCCACCTCACAACCTCCCTGCCAACAAGCATCGTCCAGGCTGCCACTCACTGGAGTCCTAGTGGAGGTTGTAGAGAGAAACGTG
>NW_011898031.1:5029-6924 GCF_000151845.1 Pteropus vampyrus | reverse complement strand
AGATGAAGATTTCTCTTTGCTCTTTATATGATGGATAGCATCATGATAAATGTCTGATCGGCTACTGAATAAAATTTTTGTCAGTCTATCGCATAAAAATATAGAGTCTTTTTCTGATAACCTCATGAAGTCAAGGCAGTCCCTGGGCTTGAAGCTTGTCTCGATAGGGAACAATAAGACCTTTATGCAGTTTTTCATTTTGAGATATAAATAACTGGAATCCCAGGGAAGAAAATTATATTTATAGCCAAACTTATTATTGTAAAGTTGTTTTTCTCCTTAAACAGGTCAGCTGACCATGGATTGCTAGAAATCTCTACACATTTTATCATGCCTGGGTCAGCAATACATTCTTGCCTTCAGAAACAGTGATGTTGGAAATTAAATCTCTAGCCTCCCCTTCACATTTTCCTCCCACACTACCTCCATTACTTCTCCCCCAAATAAGTAGCATTTTCTCCTTTGCCTCTCTGGCTTGAATAGCATTTAAAACATGAATTTGGTGTATATTATAATTACATCTATTTGTTTGTTTCTGGAGCCAATTTGATACTATTTCCAGTTCTGCAAAACTCCTAGCAGTGCTGTTTCCCATTTTCCTTTTTATAAACCACTTAAAAACAAGGGCAAAGGTCATCCCGATGGGTTAGATTAACTGGTCACCAGTTAAAGGAATTATATCACTGCCCAAGCTCAGAACCCTATTTCTTTCCTTCTGCTTATCACAGATATTCTAAACCTAATGGAAATTCTCTCATAATGATGTCCTAGACCCAAAGTTTTTGGAACCCTGGCACTGAATGCAAAATGCAATATACATGTGACATGATGTTCCCTTGCCTTTCATCAGTTTCTCAAAATGATCTACAAACCTAATATTTTAAGAACTGCATTTCTAAACCAAGAAGATTAGTCACTATAAATCAGCTAAACCCCCTTCTTGGACCATGGATGGCGGGGGACACAGCTGATAGAAACTCCGTAGGCAGAGTGTGGAGACACATCTGGAGTGATCCACGGCTTTCCCAAACGCATCTGAAACACACAGCACACTCTGTGGAGTGCAGACACGGCCGTGGGTACCCGAATTCCGTTTGGATTCCCCCAATTCTATTCTTTTTAAAAGCAGACCATTCTTTTCTTCATGATAAGATTTTAAAATAATGTTTGCCTCTCCAATTGAAGATGTCTTTGAAAAGCAAGACTTCGCTTGCATATTTTTTCCTGATTCTCTAGCAATTCATTTCGCTGCAGTTGAGAGACCACTATCTTGTAGTAAACGGTGGCTAAATGTTTGTTTGATTGAGAAGTGGGCTTTCTGTAGACTAAGCCAGGGTCTCCGGGATGTAGACAGAACCCAGTGGAAGTCATCTCTGCTGTGCCATTTTAAAATAGGGCTCAGAATGGAAATGACGCCTTTGTAAGTAGAGCTGAACTTTGGCTCATATGAGATGCTATAGATTTTCGAGGGAACAAGGACACGGGTCAGCACCCAGCATCCCCATGTGGTTTCTACCTTCTAAAATTTATCTCGTATGTTTTAAGTCGTTTGGTATAAATTTAAAGGACTTCACACTTCCGTCCAATGTGTTAACATTTAGGGTAAGATCACACTTACACACCTTTCTCTTATTTATGAATAATTACATGATGCGTTAACAGGAAACGTGACTTTATTTACAGCACTGATGAAACAAATGGCAATGTGATAACTCTTACTACAAAAAAATGTGATTTCTTTTTTTTAAATTCCTGAACTAACTTTTAAAACAAATTATGGTTTTTTGATTTTTTTTTTTTTTTTTCAAGGCAAGGGCCTTGGAACCACTTGGTGAGTATAAATTGAATATTTTACTTTCTTCTTCCTGGATAGAGAAAGAAGTTCATCCAAATAG
>NW_011898031.1:0-1699 GCF_000151845.1 Pteropus vampyrus | reverse complement strand
GCCTGGTTAGTACTAGGATGGGAGACTACCTAGGAAGACCAGGTGCTGTAGGCATAAATAATAATAAATAATAATTTAAAAAGCATATGTGCTCGAGTCAAACAGCCTCGGGTTTAAATCCTGACTTCTGCCACTTACATGGGAAATGCCTTCAGTCAGATCCTCCCAGAAGCAGACCCTGAGCCAAAAATTTAAGTTCAAATGAACTTCCAGGAAAAAATGATAAAAGTTTGAGCAGACTCAGGAGGAGAAGAAGCTAGCAAGGCTGATTTCAGTTGAAGACCCGTCTCAGCCTGATCCCTGGAAAAGATCTGAGGTCCCATTGCACCCCAGAGTTTATTCAGAGGCAAAGGAAGCTGGGCTTTTGCATTTGGGCATCAGCTAGTGGTGGAGGTTCAGAAGTAAAGGCCTGGGCACATGGTGGGACAGTTGAACCAGCCCACGAGCAAGCCCCAGGAGAATTTCGCAGCTACAGGTCATTAGCAAGACACACCAAACTTAGGAGTAGATGCACGGCACTGGTGAAGGTGACCAGAGGGGATCCTGCTGGGAGTACCAAGCATGTCCACTACAGAGAGCGAGGGCAAATTTCTTAATGTCTCTGTGCCTGTTTCCTTCTATATAAAATGAAGATTATAGTTCTAACCTCCGAGAATGGCTGTAATGAAATGGAGAAGCACATGTAAAATGCACAGAACCTGATACTGGGCAGCGTTCGATGAAATAGTCCCCATTACGGTTTCTCACTGGACTATCAACTCCACAGGAGCAGGATAGCATCCTTTACATTATCATCGTCTCCCTACTCCCTAGAAAAGTGCCTCACACCTAGGAGACAATAAATATTTGTAGAGCTTTAAGGTACAAACAGCATCACAGTGACGCATGAGACTTTGCCAAAGACAGAAGACCCGATTCAGCTGGGATTGGAGAGTGAGCCCAATAGTAATTCGAAAATTATATATTTGGCAACAGGTAGAGGCAGAGTTATCACGTGAGGAAGGGTAAATACATGAAAGTGATCTTTGGGACTTACGAAAAAGACTTTTATTGGCAAAAATCAAAATCGGATTTCTCCAAGTGGAGGGACAGGCCCAGAGTTAGAAAGGATCTTGTGATCTGCCTCAGTGCATTCACTGCATCCAAAGTCTCAAGCCGGTCATTTGACTTCTTGGACATTAGAAAAGGAGTGTCCAGTCCAGGAGCTCTCAAATTTTTTGGTCCCAAGACCTCCTTACATTCTTCAAAATTATCGAGAGTGCCAAGGAGCTTCGGTTTATACGGGTTAGAGCTAGCAATACTGACCATGTTAGAAACTGAAACTGAGAAAACATTTTAAATATTAATTACTTAATTTGAAAATAAGAAAACTTACAAGCCAACATAAACCCTCTATTTTCGTGAAAAATAACGATATTTTCTGAAACCCGAAAATGAGAGTAGTGCTACTATTTTACATCCTTGCAAAATTCTTTCTTCAATAACTGGATTCTCCCTGCTTTTGTATTCAGTGCCTTGCAATATGTTGCTTTGGTTGAAGTGGCTAAAGAAAATCCAGCCTCACCCAGTTATGTGGTTGGAAAAGCCAAGGAGCATTTTATACCATTGCCAGATCATTTTAGATACTTTTATTTGAGAGTACAGCAAAACTCAACAAGGGTTCGTTTCTCCAAGGTTCGTTGCCGTGTAGAATTTGATA
>NW_011898030.1:2653-2965 GCF_000151845.1 Pteropus vampyrus | reverse complement strand
AGAACTACCATATGATCAAGCAATTCCATTTCTGGGTATTTATCTGAAGAAATCCAAAACACTAATGTGAAAAGACATAGGTGTTTCTATGTTCACTGCAGCATTATTTACAATAGCCAAGCTATGGAAGTAACCTAAGTGTCTACCAAAAGCCATATGGATAAAGAGGTGGTACATATATATGATGGATATTAGTCATAAAATAAAATGAAATTTTACCATTTGCAACAACATGAATGGACCTAGAAGGTATTACACTAAGTGAAATAAGTGAGAGAGAAAAATAAATACTATATGATTTCACTTATATGT
>NW_011898030.1:0-2603 GCF_000151845.1 Pteropus vampyrus | reverse complement strand
CATTGAGCAGGAACATGAAAGATACGTGAGAAAGATTTGCAAAATTGTGCAGCCAGATCATCCTACAGCAAAGTCCTCAGTTAATCCTATTCACAGGCAGGAAACTTATAAGCCTTACTCTTCAATATGAGCCAACAGTAATGAACAACTAAACATATGGAGAAAGCTTTTGACATGAAAAATATAAATCAAAACACAGAAAAGGGGAAAGAAGCAACTTGAAGAAATAGAGACCGTGGAAGGAATGAAAGATAAGAAAATATCTCTGGGAAAAAAAAAGCGATCCCAAGAATTAAATAAGAATAAGATAATATTTTTAAAATAAGTGAAATAACAGAGCTTTGGAAACAAAATACATGACAAGATAGATAAAATTCTCAACAGAAGTGTTGGGCAATAAAGATGAGTAAAATTTCAAGCAAATATACCAAATTTAAAATAAATATAAGATAGAATAGAAAAAATAAATCTGAGAAGTAGGAATTCAAAACAGGAAAGTGAGAAAATGGAAGGGAATATGTAATTGAAAATCTAATTAAAAAATAGGTACATATTTCAGAATCAATTTTTTTTACTCTCTTGTATAGCTATTCCAAACAGGCTTTATTTCCCACCATGCTATCAAAGTACCTATTATCAAAGCCACCTATTATCTCCAAGTTGCTATATTCGATGTCCAATTTTCAGTCTTTATCTTTCTGCACTTCTTTGCTTCATTTGACAGTTGCCACAGTTGCTTACTTCCTCTCCTAAAATACTTGGATCATTTGACACCCAGGAAACCACTCTCCAGATTCTTCTAACACTTCATTTAGGAGCTCCACCTTAGTCTGTTTTGCTAATGCTATACTTTCTCTGGACTATACTTGGACTGCTTCTAGAACCTCTTCTTTTATTGACACACCATTGATTGTTTCATTCAATCCCATGACTTTAAATACCATTCCTATACTGATGATTTAGAAATGTACAGCTTTAACTCAGAACTCTAAAATAAACACATCTTCCTGTATCTAATTCGCTATTCAAAACCCCCCACTGCAAGATATCTAAGAGAAATTTTAAACTTTTAAGTTCTGAAACTAAACTTGTAATGTTCAGCTCTCAAATCTGTTCCTTTACCAGGTTTCCCCATCTTGGTAAATGGCAGTAGCATTCTTCCAGTTACTTCAGCCAAAATTTTTGCTGTTATTTTATCCATTTTATCTCACATTTAAGATCCAATTTATTGGCACGTCATATCAGATCTCCCTTAGGAATATGTCCTGAATCTAACCGTTTATCTTGTCCAATTCTACCACTGTGGTTCAAGCTACAGTATTTCTCATCTGGATAACTGCAATGGCCTTGTCTTGCCTCAGTCCTACTAATCTTGTTGCCTTACAGTATATCCTCTACAAAGAAATCTAGAGAACCTTTTAAAATGTAGGCCAGACCATGCAATTTCTATGTTAAAAAAACCTCTAGTTGATTCCCATCTCACTTAGAATAAAAGCCAATAGACTTATAAGAATCTATAATACACCACACAATGTCATTTTCCACTGCCATGTATCTTGCTGAATCAACTATACCACACCAACTTGCTAAGCTTCCTCAGATATGTCCAATATGTTCTTCCCTTGGTGTCTTTGCTCTTGCTTCTCACTTCTTTCAGATATTTTCTTAAATGCCATTTCATCAGGGAGAACTTCACTAACCATTCTATAGTTCTCTTAAAAAATGACTTGTCTTGTGTAAATGATTCACAAAACTATAAAAATTCAAGCAATGCTTAAAAGTACCAAAAAGAAAGAAAATATCACCCCAAGTTCCACCACACATAAATAAATAATCAGCTTTCTGAGCATCTGTCCTCGAAAATAAAAATATGTGTATTTAGGGTAACCAGAATGCCATTTCTGATGAAAATTTTTAAATTCTATTTTGAGAAAATAAGAAAGTGAAGTGAAATTGCACAAATTGTTAAACATGGGATAAATGTTCCTTTATCATGATAGCTACTATTTTTTCGAAGCACCATAAATGATTTAAAATATTATGAAAATTACTACAAAGATGAAATCTTTTTCAATATGTTTTCAATTTAGAGGTCTCAATATAGTCCTCTGATGGTGTAATTAGTACTCTTATTTTCTTCACTTCCCAAGTTTTATGAGTTACATTATCAATTTTGTGTTATCAGTATTTAATATTTAGATTCCATTCTATATAGTTCTCATGGCTCTTTAATTACAACATCTATAGACTCTTAACATGAAAGAGAAATGAATATTAAAAATCTTGGTTAAGCCACTGTTATCTTAGAGTTTATTTTGATTGCAGCAGAAACTAATCCTGATAATCTTCCTCCATTCTTTCTTCCCTCTTATTTCTCTCTCCCTCTCTTTCCTTTCTAGTCACATCTCTGCATAATTTCATGTTCTTTTTCTTCATTTTGCTCATGCTTCACAGCTCTGTTAGCTCTCATGTTCTGTGGGCGACATCTTCGTTATTCCCTTCTGAGCTACAGCCTGTGAGCAGAATTTTGTGTTCTGTCTGTCCATTCCATTGAAGCCCAAGAACTGGAGCATGTGTGTGGAAGTGTGGACATCTGAGGCAGT
>NW_011898029.1:3537-6910 GCF_000151845.1 Pteropus vampyrus | reverse complement strand
GTGGCTAAGCCAGGGGAATGGGAGACTAGAGCTTTGGGGGCCATCTTGGTCATGAGTTGGAAAGAACTTATCTGAGAATGAAGCCAATGCAAAGGAAAGTAGAACCCCAATATCATTTTTCAACTCTCGAATCAGGCCATACCTGATGTTTTGGACTTTTCAGTTATATGAGCTTCTATATTCCTTTTTTTTTTTTTCTGCTTCAGCAATTATGAGTTGAGCTTCTATAACTTACGACTCAGAGTCCCAACTAATATGGTCTCATCCTACTTCAACTGGAGCGACCTACGTTTATCCACTTTGTACTTTGAAATTCCATTTAAAAATTTTGTTTGAACAAAAGATTCTATTACTAAAAAGAACTAGGACTAAGACTGGATTATTCCTAAGGGTTCTTTTAAATGTGACCTCCTAGATCTCCATGGGTGATGACACAGGTCTACAGTTGTATAAACTAAGTGCGGGCACAGAGGAAGGAAGCTGACTCCAGGTCAGTTTCACTGAGAAGGCACCATTCAAAGTGAATCTCAAAGGACTGTGGGAGTTCTCCAGAGGGATGGAGGAAGCAAATGGGATGCTAGGAAGAAGACACAGCATGGGCAGATGGTCTGGAGGTATAAAGACTGTAAGGCATTTGGAAAAATCTGGAGAAACTAAATAGCTAAATTAGGAGATTTGAGGGTGGTGAGAAGGTGGAAGCTTGAGGAAATGAGGTGGAAAAGCTGATGGAAGGCCACTGTGATGGGTCTCGAATGTCAGCGTGAAGAATGGGATGGTGGCTGGAAGGCAGTGGGCAGCCATGGGAAGTGCTTGAGCAGGAGAGAAGCAGGACCCATCAAGGGTTGGTTGCTGAGAACAGGACAGACAATGGACGGGAAATCAGTCTCCCTGGATGGCTCTGCCTGAGGCTTCTGGTACTTTTGTACGAGGCAGAGGTGAGGAGGACCAGACACTCAGCTCCAGAGGGATCCCTGGTCCCTACAGTCTGCATTCCAGAGCTGGCTGGGCCTCGCCATTCCCAGGCCCTGCGTCTGAGCACTATTTTGAGGAGGGGGGCCTGGAGGTCACTTGGTGGAAATTGGGAGGATGGGGAAAGAATTCTTGACTCCGCTGGCTCCATTTAGCTGGATGTGATTTACGGGGATGCTGCTCTGGTTCCCAGGGGGAACCAATCTTTTCTCATTGCATTGGGGACTTTGAATCTAAGGGTATGAAAATTCTTACCAGTTCTGAGGGCCCTTGATGTTTCCCTCCCCCAAATCCACCACATAAGCCATGTTACATTATTCTTCAGGAGCTTTTACCCACACTGCTCCATCTCCTGGATCGCCCTCCCCAGCCTTTTCTCTCTTGGGGACAATAGTAACAACAATAATAGCAGGATAACCAGCAGCCACAATGGCAGCCGTGAAAGTATATCACATGCCTACTATGTGTGGGCACAGCACTAAGTGCTTTACACCCAAGTGCCTTTTCTAGGCTCACCTTGGCCAAAGTGCAGCGTTTAATGCAGAGAAGCCACAAAGCAGGGAGACTGAGTTGTGTGTGTTTGTGTGGGGGGAATTACTGCATTAAAAAATATTAATTTGCAGGGCACCATGGGTGGTGTGGTCTGGACACTGGGCAAAACCAAAGCATTCTGCCTTCCACTCTGTTCTCATGTCTCCATGCTTGAGCATCTGAGCTCACTGGGAGGTGCAGTTCAAATCTCTCAATTGGCATTTGAGGCCCTCTGGGCTTGGGAGCTGGTGTGTGTGTGTTAAATGGTCAACAGACCACCTCTACCCCAATCGGCACATACTCACAGAATGACTCACAAGCAGTGCTGTGACTGAAGTGTACTAGCCCCGTTTTACAGATGAGGAAACTGAGGTTCAGAGAAGGCAGACTGGAGTCTCAACGTGGATTGGCCTCTAGAGCTTGCCCTCATGCTTCCCCAATGGCCTGAGTACTTTGGCTCCCAGTTTTCCATGATAATAGCTGTCGTTTGGTTGGTTCAGAAGGAACTCTCCTCACCACTGTCCCCTGCCCTTTGTGGGACCTCAGTCTACGTGTGGCTTGAGGTCTCAGAGTTTGAATGCTACCATGGCCAATGCCTCCAAGTGACCTCTGTCAACATTTGTCTTTAGACCCAGCCTCTTGCCCAGTGAGGCCACAGAAGCTGCAAGCCACCTATAAGATGGGGACAAGAGAGGGGGCAGAAGGAAGAAGGGAAAAAGGTGGGAAAGGCTGGCAATTAATTCAAAGGATGAGCGAATGGAATTATATCCATAATAGACAAATATTATAATAATAATTTATAATAATTATTAAATAATAATAGTTATTATTTAATAATAGTAACAGCAGCCAGGCATTCTCTGAGCACTGTGCATATGGCAGGCTTCGTGCCTAGTGTTTTTCATGGATTATCTTACTAAATCCAGACAGCAGGCAGCCCTAGGAGGCAGTACTTTTATGATCCCCATTTTACAGATGGGGAAACTGAGGTTTAAGGAGCTGAAGAGAAGGGCCTGGGATTCTGACACTGTTTATACTGCGCAAGATTCTGCTCTAGTCGTGATGGGTTCAGGAGCATACGGAGGCAGGAAGAGCAGGGCCAACACGACTGCTAAGGCTGCCCTGTTGGCAGGCCCATTTTACAGTGTTGGCTCCAAGCTGACCAGGCTGTCGAAGTGGTGGCATATCCCTCTTACCTTCCCTGAGGGACCTGTGCGTTCCAGGGAGGCAGCGTCAGTTCAGAGAAAGTGAGCTGTCTAGGTGGCTGAGCTCTTCAAGGTGGGGCTTTCCCTCCAGCTCTGAGCCAGTAGCACCAAGAACAGCTCCCTCCAGGAGCAGGGAACAAGAGCTGCTTTCCTACTCTGTGCCCTGCGCCGAGCCACTCTCTTGCTGTATCATCTCATCTAACCCCATAACATCTCAGAGAAGGGAAACCAATAGCCCCACTTTACAGAATAAAGAGACTAAGGCTCAGAGAGGTCACAGCAGAGAGCAGAAAGCTGGGGCAGAAACATGGGGCTATCCCTCTGTTCGGTCTCTGCCTTCCTTGGTCCTGTGGTTGCCTGTCGCCCCACTCTCACGAGGCCTCCCGCTTCTGCCTTTAGGGACCTGCCGAGCAGGACTGCTGCCCCAGGTCTGACATGGACGGAGATGAGAGCGACCAGCTCAGGCTGCCCTTTTGTAACATGGCCTTCTCCACCCTGTCCCAAATCAGATATGTGTAGATTTATGGTGAAACAAGCCACTTTGTGTGTTTAATCCTGAGGCTCTGATGACCGCAGCTTTGGCCTGATTTATGAGGCTGCTGTTTTTTCTTCATATGAAAATCACTACCTGAAAATATCTCGGTCCTCCCAGTATTGATGGAGTTGGG
>NW_011898029.1:0-1657 GCF_000151845.1 Pteropus vampyrus | reverse complement strand
GTCCCATCACTGAATTATAGGACTTATGAGAACAGTCCTGGCTGACACCAGTTGTTTCAAGTAAACATAATACTTTCACCTTCTCATTCAATGCTCCCACCAACTCCATGAGGTGGGGACTTTTATTGTCCTATTTTACAGGTAAGGAAGGTGAGGCGGGACAGGTGAAGTGGTGGGCCTGGGGTTGCCCGGCAACAGGGAGCTCAGCCTGACATCTGCGAGACTCCAGCATCTGAATCTCAGCTGCATCTCATGGGGAATGAGGAGATGACTGATCGAATGAATGAATGAGTGACAAGCTGAATGAATGAATGAATGACATGATGAATAGGCAGATATAGAAACCAATAAGCGCTTTATCTCCACAACCACATGTGACTTGCCCCATGACAAGCTCCCTCAATGCCACCAACCTTGGGGCAAATGCTATAGCCCCTTCCCCGCCCAGGAGCCTCTAGGGGTCTCAGGCATCCTCCATTTTCCTGACAGATCCCTTCCAACCCCCAACTCACAACTCCTTTTATTTGGTATACATGCCAGTAGACTCCGGGCCGTGGCTGTTTATGGGACGTGGATGCTGGGTCCTGAGTGCTGGCAGGCACATTTATCTAGGTTGTCAGGGCCTCACAAACAGAGACAGTACAGGCATCAGCCCAACGTCCAGCCCTCCTGCAGCCGATGAACAGGAATCCTTCTACAGTGAGTTAAAACCCCCTTGGCCACTACCCGCAACCTCCTGATCTGTAACGAGAGGGAAGTAGGTCAGTGGGAGCCTCTTGCCTGCGACATTGGCCCATAATTCATATAGGAAAGGTGTCAGGGATATATTTTGACTACAGAGTCATAAGCTCCAGGCTTTGGGTCTGTGAGTGCCATCCTGACAGTTAAATTGGTTGGAATTCAATTGTCTGTGACAAGAGGGCTGATTTTCCCAACCGCTTTCCTCCCGGGACTTCATAGCTCATGGGAGGAAGAGTTGAGAAGCCTGAGCTTGCATTAGTCCAGCTTCTGGCCAGCTGTCTGCCACGGTGCCTTCCCCAGCTCTGAACATGCCTGCCAGCACCCAGCTCAAGGCCTTTGTGGAGTCTGTACAAAAGCTGGGAGAGTGGGTGGACGAATGGGACACCCTGATATTGGTGACTTGGTTGCAGTCTTACTGTGTGATCTTAGGCAAATCTTTTTCCTTCTCTGGGCTTCAGTCTCCCATATTTTAAAATGTGAGAGTTCGTTGCTTCTCTCTTCTCTCTCCCTCCCTCTTTCCTACTTCCTCTCCCTACACACCTTTATGAAATCTCTATGTGTTATTCCTAGTTTGTCACCAGCACTGCATTGGATGCTAAGAGTACGTAAGACTCATAAACGTCTTAGCCCTTGAGGCAAGTTGATTAGATTGCTGTGTGGCCTCAGGCAAGGACCTCCCTCTTCCAGGGCTTGGGGGTGGGGGACTCACACATTGGGGCTCTGAATGATAAGGCCTTGTTGAGGCAACCTTTGTCCTCAAGCTCTCAGGAAACTCCTGCTGGAAATAGCCAGGCAGAGCCCAATAACAGGAGCATCTAATTAAAACCTGGCAGGGTCTGGCCTCTGCCTCCCCGCCAGGGGTGATGTGGACACAGTAGTGCTTCTGCCAGATCCGGGTGATTTATGGACCTGCCCC
>NW_011898028.1:4185-5010 GCF_000151845.1 Pteropus vampyrus | reverse complement strand
CCGCAAATGCTGGTCATGTGGCCTGGGCAGATATTGCCAATCCAGTTGCTGGGCGAGTGTGTGGCTCTTACCCAGATTCGTCAGATTCAGTTTATTTTTAGTTATTTTCCCGATTGCCACAAATCTGGGAACACGTGTCCTTCGATCTGACCGGGCGGGAAGCAGGTGGTCAGAGGGCTGGAGGCCGGGCGCAGGGGGCAGTGCCCTGGCGCCCACGGAGCCTCCCCCGGGTGTCCAGGCACGGAGCCGACACAGCGCAGGCTGGGCCCCGGGCTCCTGGCTCGTGACGCACCTGCCCTGCCCCCTGGCCAGTGGCCTTCCCGTCTTTAAACATTGATTTAAAATCGTTATTTACATGTTTAATCAAGGTAGTGCTTACACATGTTTAAACGTCCCCCCAAGAACCTGTGTGCTGCAGCCACCATGCATGCCCGCCGAGCCCCTTCCTGCTCTCCGGGCCAGGCATGGCAGCACCTGCCCCGCCTCCTCACCTCACCCCACATCGTGGGGCTCCCCCAAGGCCCCCCTCGCACCAGGAGCAGCCCGCCTCCCGCTGGCTCCGGGGGTGCACTGCCTCACCCCTTTCCTCCCCTCCTGTTACCGCCCCGGCCTCTCCCTCTCTTCTGGCCTGAGCGTACAGGGCACCCCGGAAGGCACCCCATGCTCTGCACCGTTTATCTGGGCCCTGTCCTGTCCCGTCCCGTCCCTGCGGTTTCCTCTGGGCACTGTCCCCTCTCAGGCCCCTGGCCCTTCCCACGCCTACTGGCAGCTCACCCTGCTTCGGGCTCAGCCCCAGAGCTGCCCGTGACCTTGGTCCTGGGGCGG
>NW_011898028.1:0-610 GCF_000151845.1 Pteropus vampyrus | reverse complement strand
CCTCTCGCCGGAAGCCGTGGAGCCAGGAGGCAGCGGGCGGCCGTGCTTAAAGCCCTGGACGGGAAATGCTGTCAAATGAGAATTGTTTCTGGCAAAAGTACCCTCGAGAAGAGAACGCAGGACATTCCCGCACGGACGAAAGCTGAGGGAGTTCGTCGCCAGTGGCCCTGCTCTACGTGACACGCCGAGGGGAGTCCCTCGGGGCGGTGTAAGGCGATCGTCGTAAATCTCTACTTCTGGGCACAGGACGTGTGAAGATGGGAGCTGGAACAGTAAGTGCGTGAGGGGGGCTGCTGCGATGCTGTTGCCGCTAAACCGCAATCACTTTCAATCAGATCGTCACGTGTGTAAGACGCGGATCACAATGCACAGGGTAACTGTGAAGGAAATAACACAAAATCAGCAGAAGAGGAAAAGAGAGGGAATCAGAATGATACGCTGGCAGAAACAGACACTAAAGGCGGCAGCGATGGAGGCGTCGAGGCACGAAACAGAGCTAAGACGTACAGAAAGCAAATAGCAAAGTGGCAGAGGCGAGTCCTTCCTTACCAGTGATTACTTTGAACGTAAATGGGTTAAACTCCCCAATTAAATGGCAGAACTTGGAGAA
>NW_011898027.1:0-4726 GCF_000151845.1 Pteropus vampyrus | reverse complement strand
GCCGGGCGCTGGCGCGGGTGGCCCCGTGTCCTGGGAAACGGGGTCCGATCTCCTGCACTTTCCGGACTCGGCGCTGGAGGAGGACCGTGGGGGCGGCCGGCCCGGAGCCGTGGCGGAGCGGGGGATGCGTCGCCTATACACCTGTCGCTCAGGAATATTTATGGAAGGGTCACTGTGTACATTGTGTTCTGTTATGTAGCGGTTACTTTATGAAACTCAGACACCGCTTTCCTTAAGGTGCAGGTACATTACTCACTTCGTGAGCATTAACTAAAATAATCCACGGACCCGGCTCACAGTGTCTGGCATGCTGTCTGCGCTAAAATATGGTAATTATTATTTTCTGCTTTCTGAACATTTATTTCAGGGGTTCAAGTGCACAGATTAATCTCTTCTTTCCAACACCATCTGTTTCATAGAATAACATTTCCCTTAGAGAAGGTCGCCAGGGTAGACTCTGATTAATTCTGCATCTCATTTTGTTTTTAATTTTACTTAGCGCATCATTAACGTGAAATAAATATGTAAATAACGCTGCTCTTGTGCTCTGTCCACTTTCCCATCAACATATTATGGTTTATTTCTTCATCAGACCTCCACAGGGAAAGCGCTTTTGTTGTGCCCCCATATTTCAATTATCAGAGTTTTCATATGTAATTTTTCTTTTGTGGCCAAAAGAAGATAGTTTTAGAGGCACCAAAGATTTTCTTACAAAGGCTGAAATGACACCTTAGGAATCTTTAAATGCGGACGGTGGGGTGAGACCAGGACCAGGCTCGTTCGCAGGAAGCACAGAACGTTGACTCCACTGGCCCCACACCAAGGGCACCGGGCCCCTGGGAGTGTCTCGGGCTCCAGTGTCACCTTGCAGGGGCCACTCCAGTAGACTGAATCAGGTTTGTCTGTGTGGTGGTTGCAAAAGTGTTGACTCATCGAATTTAAATGTGCCCTTGACGGAGGCTTCTCCCCGGCCTTCCTCACGAGAGGACTTACTTGCGATCTTCCCTGTCATCTGCCTGTGGCTCCTGGGTGACACGTGCTCCCGGGTATAAACCATCGCAGGAGACAGGATGTAGTATCAGAGCATCGTCAAGGGCGTGTGCCTGATCTAATGCCTAACGCAGACTCGCCAGGCTCGTAACCCACCGGGGGGCTCGACTCAGGCTTCCACCCTGGGATCCACTTTGGGGAGCGCGGCCAGTAAGTCAGGATCGAAGAAAAGTCGCCTCATCAAGATGAGTTCTGTTTGCAGAGTGCTTTACCGGGCCCGCCAGGAACACGAAGCGGGCAGAGGCGCCGTTAGGACTCTAAGAAATACTTCGTGTTAACGACAAGCCTCCGATCATCCTGAGCCAACTGACCTTATGCCTTATGCTTCAGGCCTCTGGACAAGAGGCCAACACAATGACACGGAGGAAAACCACAGTGGCACCAGACACAGAGCACAACGAGGGTTGTCGCTTTTGGGTAGCGGAAGGAGACGCACACAGGGCTTGTTTCTGGACTGACGTGCACAACACCACCGAGGTCGTTATTTTAGGAGGCGTGACTGGGCCGGGGGATGGAAGTTTTGATCTTTTTATTTGCACTTTTCTATATGGTTTGAATATTTCTAATTTGTTCACATCTTTAGTATTTTTATTGGTGGCATTATAGGACCTTTTATTGTCTTAGTACTTTTTATATCTAACATTGTTTTCAGGGTTACTTCGCAGTATGAGACAGAAGGATAATTAGTGCAAAGACTCACAGCAAAGGGGTGAAAAATGATTCTCCAAGCAAACAGCATCCAGGGAAAAGCGGCCAAACTCATATCTGACGAAATAGGTTTTAAGATAAAAAAGGTAACACGAAGATGGACACAAAGGAGACAATACGTCAAGAAGATACACTGAATACACACGCGCCCAACCTGGGAGCCCCACACACTCAATACACACGCACCCAGCCCGGGAGCCCCACACACTCAATACACACGCGCCCAGCCCGGGAGCCCCAAAACGTATAAAACAACTACCAAAGAGAAAAGGAGAAGGCGACAAAAATACAATTACAGTAGGGGACCTGACACGCCATTGACAGCTATAGATAGATGATCCAAATAGAAAATAATATCAGCTATCACCGATATTATTTTATATCGATAAATAATATCGATATTACCGATAAGGTAATATCGGCTTTAAAGAACACATTAGTCCAATGGACATAATCAACGCTTACAGAGCATTTTATCCCAGAACACTAAGTTACACACTCTTCTCTAGTGCACGGGGATCATTCTTGAGGGTGGACCACATGTTGGGACACAAGATCAGCTTAAAAAGATTTCAGAAGATTGAAATCGTAGCAAACATGATCTCCGATCGACATGCTTTGAGATCAGAAATCGACTGCAAAGAGGAAGAGGGAAAAACACAGATATGTGGAGATTAAACAACATGCTTGACTGTTAAACCTAGACCGGGTCAAAGAAGAAATAAAAGAGATCGAAAGACACATAGAGACAAACGAGGATGACAATGCGACTCAGCGAAACTTCTGGGACACGGCAAAAGCGGTGATGAGACGGACTTCATAGCATTACAGACCCACGTCAAGAAACAAGGAAAACCTCAGATAGACAACCTAACGTTTCACCTTGAAGATCTAGAAAAACAAAACAAACAAATGAAACCCAAAGTCAGCAGAAGGAAATAATAAACATTAGAGCAGAATTAAACAAAATAGAGAAAAAAAAAAAGATGAGAAAAAATTAATGCGACAAAGAGCTGGCTCTTTAAAAATATTAATAAAATTCACAACCCCCTGGCTAGACTCTCAAAAGAAAGACAAGATTCACATAAATAAAATTAAAAATGAATGCCACAGAGGACTACACAGCAGGAAATACAAAGACCTACAGGGGAAAACTGTGAGTTTGCACAAGGATGTGGAGAAGCTGGCCGATCAGCCCCTGCTGGTGGGAAGGTAAAACGGGGCAGCCACTTTGGAAAACAGTTACGAGGTTCCTCAAAATGTTAAACTTGGAGTTACCATCTGACCCAGCCATTCCACTCCTGGATATAGACCCAAGAGAAATAAAAACACATGTCCACACTATACGCCAATTAATGTTCACGGCAGTGTTATTCCCAAGAGCCCAACATGGAAACGACTCACGTGCACGTCAACGGATAAATGGATGCACGAAACGGAGCAACGGAATGTTACCCGGCCGTACCACGGAACGAAGCACTGACACGCGCTCCAACGTGAGTGAACTTGAACTTCGAAACATTCTTTTAGTGAAAGAAGCCAGTCACAGAAGGTCACATTTTGCACGATTTTATTTATAGGAGATTTTCCAGAATAGGCAAATCTATAGAGAGACAGTAGGTTAGTGGGTGTCAGGGGCTGAAGCGGGAGGGAATGGGGAATGACTTTTAATGCGGTTTCTCGCAGGCTCAGGAAAATGTTGTAAGAAGCGGCATGACGTTGGTAGCACTCTAACATACTAGGAAGCTCTGACGCGCACACTTTGAACCGGTGACTCGTGTGGCATGTGCGTTCTCTCTCTCAGCTGCTGCGTTGTGAGAACCAAAGCCTGGCTTCGTGAGGGGAAGAGGATGACGGCTCCCACTGGATCCGTGAGGTTTACTCGCGGCATTTTTACGCCTTCGTCGAGCACTTCTCCCCAAGGGGAGAAATGCTGTGTGTGTGTTTTAATCAGAAATCTGAAGTCTGTGGGTTTCCTAATTGTCAAAAAAACAGACACCGAAATTTGTGCAAAGGGAGAATTTTCATTAACACGAAGCTTTCTTCCTCTCTGCAATCTGTGGGGAGTCGGATTGTGAAAATCCAGCCCTTCTCTGGGAGTGTTCTGGGCTCCTTGAAGTCTGCTTGAGCGTGTCACCGTTCGGTGAGAGTCTCTCTCGGCACAGGCTCCCTTTGCTCCAGGCCCTTCATCCCGGACAAGAACGAGGGGGTTTTTAGGATGAAAGTCTGACTTCGACAAGGCCTGAGCAGCAGCACCGGCCGTGAAGGTGACTGGCAGCAGGAGCTGCGTTCCCAGTCGCCGCCGGGCAGTCTCAGACCACGTTTGGCTGCAGCTGTGTCACCAGGAGGACGTGGAGGCTGGGGGGCAGGTGGGCCTCTCCACGGTCAGGTGCGCATCGCGGCTTCGGTGCTCAGGGAGCAGGTGCTCACGTCCCGACGCGAAACTCACTGATCAGGCCCAGAGGACGGACCCCTGGGAGACGGGAAGTGGCGGCTCTGTCCGGCCAGGCTCTACTCCCACACTGAGACTGAAAGACAAACTCGGGCGAGTAGAATTCATTTCATCTCCTCTCATCGAAGCTCGATGTTTATTTTGCCACCATAAATTATCTTCGGTCAGCCCTTTGCTTGAAGTGCGACTTCAGTTTGCCATTTCTTGTCACCTGGCTGAGCCACTTGGAGGTGCTGGGACGTCCTCGGGGGTGTTCTCCGGGGCGATGGCTTCAGTCCCCTTCGTGTTAGCAAAGGCGGAAGAGGAACATTTCTTGGACAAAGCGGACAAAGGACAGGTTGTGAGTGGCAGATCTACCTAGTTTCTGCCCCTCCCCGGCCTGCGGCCATCGCGGTGAGGTGTGCTCGGACTTTTATCAGCTGAAAGCTGGCTTTAGCTCGCGGGAGGCGGAGGCGTGCTGTGGTATAAGACGCAAAGGCGCATCTCCAGCTCACAGCATGGAAATTCCGAGCAGGG
>NW_011898026.1:0-2303 GCF_000151845.1 Pteropus vampyrus | reverse complement strand
GTTATTTCCAGACAAGCAAATAACATTTAGCTCTGCAGAAGAGATGCTGTGCTCAAGCCAGCTTGACATTGTTTCTGCAGAGGGCAGCTCTTTGGAGTTAAAGAAGCTGAGAATACTGCCTCTCATTCTTATTTCATTCAGCTCATCACTTATGTGTATTTGCTGCAGTGTTATTCCCCATGACTGAGCTCCGAAGGCATCACCTGGTCTTCAGGCCAGCTGCACTTAAAATGCTTAAAAGAGCTTTTGGAGACCTAGTTCTTTTTGTTTGTGAATAAACCAGTCATTTCAGTCCTTTCCCAAATAGACTCCTTTCATTGTGATCAATTTATCACCCTTTGATTTTAAGACAGTCTGGTTTTCAGTAACATTGCCTTTCATTCTTTGATTCAAATCTCAAGTCAATGAATAAAATACATTAACATTATATTCCTGTTGGAGTAAGAGCTCTGTCTTTTAGAACAGTGTTTTAAAAGGTAGGGTGTTTTGGAACTGCCTCTAGGGGATGTTTTTGGAAATCTACATTGGGGGTGGGGGGTGTAGAGAATTAGTTGTCACTGTATTTGGTTAGCACTGTTGGCATGGGACAGTTTTGTTAACCTTCAAATATCCCATCGAATGCTTGTGTAAGAAAATCAAATAAACCAAACACCTATTTATGATTATCAGAGCCTACAACCCAACTCCATTTTACATATAAACACAAAATACCTTTTGCGTAGTTTTAATGTATGCTGAAGTCCATGAATGTAACTACAAAGTAGAAAACAACAGAAGATCATACTTTGTTTTGCTTGCTTTACAAGAGCTTGTTTGCCATTTCAGAAAATCCTATCACCGTTTTGGGACATTTTACTTGCCAATATGAGGCACCTGTATTAGCCTTCATTTGTAGTTGTCACTTTCATATGCGATGCTACAAAGAGCAAACATACGTCTACTGCATTATGTCTTCTCTTGTAGTGCCCCTGTGTTGCAGTACTATTACTTTCCTTTTATTTCTCCTTTATATTTTAGTTAGAACATTGTATTGATTTTTTAAAATTATGTTGTAGGGGAATAATATTACCTATGAAATACATTTTAGGATAGTTAAAGAGGTGCTAAAATATTTGCTATAAAATCGAGTATTGGGGTCCAATAGAATTGAGAACCCTTCCTTTAGAAGGAAATGAAGCCTTGCTTTTTAGGCTGGATCCAGAAAAATGGTGAACTTCAACTCTATATTTAATATAAGAACTTAAGATAAACTTCAAAGTGTAGAGTGTGCAGTGTTTTCCAAATAATATCTGCTTGGAAGTACAACGTTTCAAAATAAATGGACGATTATATAATTACATCATATATAATACATTATATATAATTATACATGCACTATATATTACATGCATTATATACATGTATGTGCATATATCTATATACATACAAATGAAGACCAGCCTTGGAAATTCCCTGAGCAGACAAAACCAGTTTAGTCATACAAACAATGCTTAATTTAGCTTATTTTGCAAGACTAACTTGACCTCTGTCATTTCTTGCTTATGTCTCTGGAAATCGTAGACAACACTTGAACAATTTCCCAAGGCTGATATGAGGTAACCACTGAAAATTCTAATATTATGAACAATCACTGGGAAGAATAAACAGTCACTACCTTCTCACTATATAAGCTGCTCTATAAAAATACACCCCTGAGTCTCATTCCATGTTTTGGTTTGTAAACTGTCTTTTTAGTGTGATCACTATAAACTTTTAGTAATTACTATTTTGGTGATTCATTGGTTTTTATTCTTTTATTTCTGAACTTTTGAAGATATATAACATATTATATATCTTTTGAATACATGTAATACACAAATAATATCAAGGATAATGTATGCAATTGTATGAATATGAACTAAGGTGGATTACTTTCCCTTCATGTTACTGTATGAAATAAACATCAACACTGAATTCCAATATTCCTTTCCAACCCAAAGGATAAGGCATGCTTTTTAAAAATTTCAGCTGAGTTGCCGCAATGCAGAACTTATGAAAACATCGTTGTCATACTGGCTTTTCTTCAAGGCCTGTTAACCAGGCCCTCCATTCCCAAGCAGGCCCAACAAGGGAGATCCACACCCCTGGCTGTGGCGCCTGACTTTCTTAGGAAGTTTCCTTCCTCCACCCTAATGGGAGCCTGATCTTGTTTTGTTGCAGTTGCCATAGGATCAGCCCTCCTTGGAGGTGACTCCCAGTCACTAAAACAAACACATGCAAAGAGCGAAGAAGCAGATTTCGGCCTTCAGTACTTCAGACACCAA
>NW_011898025.1:3419-5475 GCF_000151845.1 Pteropus vampyrus | reverse complement strand
AAAAAAGGGAGGGGAAATAATAGATCTACCTCATAGGTATTATGAAGCTTCAATTAGTTATTTCATGTAAAATGTTTAGAGCTGAGCCCAGTAATTACTGAGTATACACTCAGTAATTATTGTGATTATTACCAATCCCATACAACCACTTTCTGAGATAGTCTTATTATCCCTGTAGAACATATGAGGAAACTGAGGCCAAGAGAGGTGACATAACCCGCCCAAGGTCACACAGCTAGTGGGTGGTGGAGTTGGGATCTGAACTCAGGCACTCTGGATCCAGAGACACTCTCTTAATCAGGATGCTTTGCTGCCTCCCCTGGTGAGTCTTCCTCATGGGGTTCTCAGGATGCTTAAATGAAGTGCCGTATGTGAAAGAAAGTGATTTGCAAGCCACAACGGACTTTCTAAACTTGAGGTGCTGTTTTCTATCTATCCCCCTGCTACCTGTGGCGTGGCTTACAGTCACTAATAATTATAAATCTGACAGCACGAGCTTTAAGGATCGTTAGTAATTACAATTGTGATGACAATAGTAGGCATAAGTTAATGGCCTACTGGTGATTTTAATGATTATTGTGTTAAGATGAACAATGATCTTCAACCATCCATTTACCCATCTGCCCATCCATCCATCTGTTCGTCCGTCTGTCTGTCTGTCCATCCATCCATCCATCCATCCATCCATCCATCCATCCATCCATCCATCCATCCATCCATCCAATAATTGTGTTTTGGGCATCTACTCCATGCTAGACACTGAACAATACAGACATGGTCCCTGCCTTTCAGGAGCTGACAATGGAAAAGAGACAATTAAATGACTGATTTCTATAAAATATGATGGGTTTGCCATAATAGGGAGTCTCAGGTGCTGTGGACATGCAGAGCAGGAAGATATGATCGGATGAAGGGTATCAGAGAAAATGAGTAGGATATATTTTTTCCCCTGCAGGTTAAACAGACCTTAAGCCAAAAGGTGGACATGAAGAAACTGAAATATACAATTGTCTGTTAGTAAAAGGTTAGGAGGGACATAGCAAAAGGTGCAGGAAGGACTTGTGTGAGCATGCATAGAGGGATAGAGTGCTGGGATAGCAAAATCAGTTAAAAACCAGAACTTTGCCACATACGGTGATTCATCTTAAACTTTCTGCTTCTTTGAGATTTCCCACTGCAGTTACCTCTTCTGATGTGGCTTGACCCCTGGCCCTGTTAGCCCCTGCTCCTGCATCTCATCGGTACACGCGCAAGACCAACCTTGTTCTGGGCATCTTGGTTTTTCCTTCTAAGTTGCAGAGTTCACTTTGGTACTTGATCTAACTGTGAGATTTCTTTGATTTGAGAGGGTGAAGTCCACTGGCATAGAAGCACTTGTATGATGCCACTCAAATGATATTCTGACAGAAGGACAGAGCTGAAGACCCGCTAGTTAATGTAGAATCCATCAGCTTCCTGAATCCTCCATACCGGAGTACTTTCCACTCCTCTGGCCTTCACTACCTTGACAATGGCCTGTTCTGCTCAGCACAGTGTCCTTTCCTTGGAAGCCTTCCTTGACCACCCAGGGCTGTGTAAATGCTCCTGACTCCTGGATGCCTCCAATATACCACACTTCACACTTTATTGCTTAGGTTTGCATAGTTGTCTCCCTTCCCCAGGAGCCTGAGAGCTCTGAGTGAATAATAGTCATTATCAATTTTATATCTATTATGGTGCCTGGCACTCAGAAGAGACTCAATAAATATTCGATGAATGAATGAATATCTGGATTAGTCCTTGGCTCCTCTGTCCATGGGAGGTCCTTGGACCTGACCTCAGTTTCCTTATCTATAAAATGGGCTGGTGATTCCTACACTACTTATCTTAGAGGTTTGTTGGGGATCAGGAAAGATATCACAATCAGTAGTCATACTTTTTCTTTGAGATGCATCTCCTGCCTTCCACTCCCCAGTTTCCCTTCATCATAATGAGGCAAGGGTGTGCGGCTGGGACAGGCAGCTGCCCCTCAGCCACAGTCCATCAGACTCTGACATCCTTGCTGCTTCGCCCATAT
>NW_011898025.1:0-1884 GCF_000151845.1 Pteropus vampyrus | reverse complement strand
TGTGTGTGTGTGTGTGTCAGAGGGTCCCTGTGGTGTGTCAGCAGATGTGTGCTTAGTGTGGATGACCCTGAAGGACAAGGCTTACTGTGCACTTCTATTAGACTATGTCAGCATGAGTGTGTATTTGTGAGTGTGAGTGAGCCAGAGATGTCTGTGTCCATACCTGTCTCTGAGTGTACAGGCCCCACTGTGTGTGTGTGTGTGTGTGTGTGTGTGTGTGTGTGTGTGTGTGTGTGTGCATCAAAGCTGACAATGAAAATCTAAGCTTTGAATTCTCACAGTTGAGGAGCGAGAACGGGGAAAGAGGAAGGGAATTGAAAATGAATACCTTGGAAGCAAATTGAGTGCTATTTTTAGAAAACTCCTATCCCGTTAACCAGAAAAGGAAAATCTAAAAAAAAAAAAAGAAGTCTCACAGAACCAGCCATGCATCAGCCTGAAGGCACAGATGGCAGAAGCAGGGTCAGGGGGTAGGCTGTTAGGGACCTAGGGTTTCTTGCATATTTTCTGACCCTCATGCTATCTTGAGGGTGGTTAGGTTCAGCCTTAGCTGCCCAGCAGGCTCATCTCCCTCTACAGACCCCTCTTCTCCAGAGGAGTTGCTAATTTTAGATGAAAGGAAAAAAACCCTATTTTTGGTCTTCCAGGTGTCTCACATATCTATTCATCCACCTATTTATCTAGCCACCCATCCATCCATCTATCCCATACATTCATCCACCCACCCATCCATCAGCTATCTATCCATCTGTCCATCTGTCTGTCTCTCTATCCTTTCACCCATCCAGTAAACGTAAGGAGGTGCATCTCAGCTCTGCTTCAGGCATTGGGATTCTGAGAGGAGCAAGAGAGGTGTTCATATCCTACTGTTTAAGGTCTGATCACTCTGCATAAAGAGCCCCCTATGATAACCCCATTGTCACGATCTGCAGGCTGAGTTGAGTGGTTCCTGCATAACTTTTGCTTCAAATTTTAGGAGCATGTAACCCAAACAGCACTTGCCTGGGAACCAGATTCACTGGGTCCTGATCTTGGCTCGACCACTACTATTAATGGGACTTGCTTAGCACATTCTTCCGTGGGCTGTGTGGCATCACTGTCCTTGCCTTACAGGTGAGGAAGCTGGGGCTCAGAGAGATTACAGAATGGCCAAAGCCATATGGATAGGACTTGCTCCAGTCCAAAGCCTCCATCCATATTTCTTCTGTGTCCTGTTGTCCTTTATCAATTTGCAATATGGCCAGAACCTTCTCCCCTATGCCTGTTTCCTTTTCTATAAAGTGACGGGTGCAGGGGGGATGTTGGACAAGATACTCAGTTTCAAAAGGCCATTTTAGTGCCATCCTCAAGGATTCTCCCATTATCTGATACTTTAATCCTTCTTGGTGAACATATATTGCCCTGGTCCTCCTTACTGCCATGTCATACACAACAGGAGCAGCCATCCTCACTGTAGGCCAAGTCCTGCTTTGCTGGAGGAGGCTGAAGGAAGGGGAAATGCCCTAGAGCCCAGGAGTCATAAGCTGATCAAAATTCATCTGTTGCTTTTGACACCCACTGCCCCGCTTTGGGCCTCTGCATGGCAGCATCTGCTTTCCCAGATTTGTACTCTTTATATGTTTATATGTTTAGAAATATTCCCTTAAAAATCTTTGAGAGTTTTCTAATGAAGCTAAAACACTAAAGTTGGAGGCAAGAAAGCATAGCTGAGGCAAAGAAGTGTTGGGGAGACTTCACTTTGCCTGAAAGAAAGGGGACATGTACTGAGAAGGTTCGAGACTGTGACTCTGCCTGGGATGGACCAGCTGCTCTGGAATTGCTCTCTGGTTTCATCCAAAAGCCTTGGCCTGCTCCCCAGCTTCAGCTCTTGCATGTCCAACTCTC
>NW_011898024.1:4280-6202 GCF_000151845.1 Pteropus vampyrus | reverse complement strand
GAGGCAGGGGTCGCTGGGGGTCATCTGGAGAGCGTGTCGAACAGTCGGCTTATCCCCACGGCACCCTTGACCGGGGCCTTATTCCTGAGCCCAGTTAAAGAGCGAGACATTAATTCTGTCTTAAATATCTGCATCTTTCCCCCATGGGCATTTGTATAAAGTTCGAGCTCTCTTAACGACCTATTACCCGCCTATTTCTCTACCTCGTCTCCTGTCACAGACGCTTCCCAGGTTCTCTGCTGTCATTCGGTCATTTTAAGCACAGAACTATCTTGAACTGTGATTTCGTCACAAAACCAAATTTGCCGATGCAATGCCGTTCTCACCTCCCTCCCCAGATATCCGCACCAGCTCCCCTTCCTCGTTCGTTCAGTTATCTGTACCGGTGATGGTTAATTTTACGTGTCAGCTTGGCTGGGCTAACCTATGCCCAGAGAGCTGGTAAAATGTGATCTGTGGTTGTGTCCGTGAGGGAGTTTCTAGGAAAAGCAGAATAGAATCACATGTAGCTCTCCTATTTGCAGAAGGCAGATGGTAGGGTTCTCGGCCTCCATAACCATGTGAGCTAATTCCTATTATTTATAGATCCTATTGGCTCTATGTCTCTGGAGAATCCTGGCTAATAGACTACGCTAATGTCGCTTCCTTGGCTGAAAGAAAAGATAAAAGCTCTCACCTCACCCAAAGTTCCACAGTTTTGCTTTCTTGTATCATGACCTGATCTTGTTTATCTTTCCCTCCCCCGTAGAATATATCCCAAGGCATCTGAATATATCCCAATTGCAGATTGGCATCGTATTTTTCGATCCGAGCACGCGCTCTGGGCCACTTGGGTTGGCTGGGCTTACATTTGGTATCTCCTGTGAACTAGCATTTCTCAGCGGGTGATTTTCAGAGTGCCGGTTTCATGATCTGAGTATGTTTGGGAAATGTCCCATGGAATACATGCTTCATGAGGACATGCTATCTCTTCATGGCTATAAATAGCATCTAAAAGTATGCCTGGGCACGTAGTAGGTACTCATTAAATGTTACTCGAATGAATGAGTTGCCTTCACATATTTTGCTACCTAAGTTTGTACAAAATCAATGAAAGAAACTTGTCTCACTTGGCGTGATTCAGTTCTGACGTGTTCTTTCTGTGGAATCTACTTTGGAAAGCCATTCTGTAAGTTACCTTCTTGTCCGACTCCCAAGCAAAGAGGAAACCTTCATCATTAAAAGCTTATGATGGAGGAGGAGGAGGCGACCGTGGTCTAATTGACAGTGGGTTTGCTTCCTGTTGTCGAGATGTTGAAAAGCGTCGAATGGGGTGTGAAGAGGCACTCGGGGATTCTTCCTGGACAGCGAACGGCTCTCGTAAAACAACAATCTGATGAACTCAGTGCAGATGAACCAGAAACATATGGATTCAATTTCCCTTGAAACACACATGGCTTTAACAATTAGACACCCCAGCGATTAGTAAGGAAAAGAATACACAGCAGGGACTTGATGGAGTCCAAACATTTGAAAACATGCCTGATGTCTTCCCTGAGCCCCAGACGGGGCCGTTTCTGCAAACACATGGCCTTCTAGTGCACCGGCTACAGGAAACGAAACGCGCTTTTCCCGTGGCCACCCGTCACGGACATCGGCGGTGCTCATCCCAGCGGGAATGGTGGAGGGAGGCAGCTTTTGTCTTAAAGGTGATGAGTGGGGCAGAGTTATGATTTTGGGGGCACGGTTTTCCATTTGTTAGGTTGACCGTGTACACAGAGAGACAAGGTGCACGGGCGAGTGTGTGTGAGTGTGAGTGAGTGTGTGCGAGTGTGAGTGAGTGTGTCCTAGCGACGCTCTCCAAGGAGCTCACAAACCTCCAAAGACATTATCTCATTTGTCTTTATTATTTTCGCGCAGGAGGCAAATGTGATCACTCCAGT
>NW_011898024.1:0-855 GCF_000151845.1 Pteropus vampyrus | reverse complement strand
CGAAGCCAGTTCCCGAGCTCCTGGCGCCCAGCACTGCCCGCATCCAGTCCCGTCGGCGGGAGCCCAGGTTCTAACAACCGCCGTGGGGGTCACTGTCTCCAAAGGCACCGCGATTTCTCTTCCCCACGACAGCGGTGGCAGGCGGTGGCAGGAGGTGGCAGGCGGTGGCAGGCGGTGCTGATCTACGTGGCGATCTGCTAGAAAACAAGAGTGAGCTCTCTGATCCTCAGGGGTCTTTTTATCACACATCAAATGGTCGTGGGGCAGCCACAGAGAATGTTGTACGTTTTGACAGACACACAGGATGCTCAGCCAGCAAATGGGCACGGGGGCGCCATTCCGTCCTTCATGAAGTACGTGCACTCCGGCCAGAGGAGAATGCGTGTGGCTCTGGGGCCTTCCTCGGGTCCTTCTGTGGCTGTAGGAAACATTTAGACGGAGGGTCCTTTCACCAGCTCTCAGTGGCAGTGCGTCCAGTCACTCCCTAGGGACAAGGAAGGGAAGAAAATCTGTTCCTTTGGATTGCATCCTCCCCACGGACCGTTTGTCAGTTTCCTCCGAGAGTCTGCCTCAGCCCCATCTGGACCATTTGCCAGAACCAGCGCCTGGAAGTGGCGGCCGGCGCTTGTCTCTGCCCTCTGGGCACCCTCCTTCCTCCGTGTAGCCGGGAGGTGACTGTGGTGGCAGAACGTGTGACAGGCATCCAAACGCCTGCAGGCCCTTCCGTGCCTGCCGGACCCTGCACACCCCTCCGTGGACGGCTCGAATGACTGGTTTATGGGAGCGGGGTCCCGTAGGGTTCGTTTGGGGCTCTCACTAAACGAATAGCAAATTCACACGGACACTTGGCTCAAC
>NW_011898023.1:1992-4084 GCF_000151845.1 Pteropus vampyrus | reverse complement strand
ATCTAAGAGGTGTTTGTTTAGACCACAAACTGCATTACCCTCTTTTCGGAGTACCGTTGACACACGTTCATTCCAATAAGTTCACGGCCCTCTTCGATACGATTCGTCTGGCTGGAAGGACTCGGCCTGTTATTCCAAACTGCATTTGGCACTGGGAAAAAATGACAGGCAGAAGCTACCTTGCTTCTCTGTCATTTTGACGTGCCGTTGCTGTCACGGAGCAGGCGTTGACATTTTACGATAAAACAGAATGAGGTACCTGGCCAGCTGACGAGTATGCCCCGTATGAAAGTCACTGCTGACATGGTTTTGCTATTACCGTTTAAGAGGCAATAAAAGGGAGGGAATTGTCTCCAATGCGACAGGTTGCAGGATGAAGAACGGCGAGGCGGACACGGAGAACAGAAACAGAGTTTGGGGATTTGCGGAGGTCGAACGTTCAGTGAGAAAGATCGTCGCGAGATGCTCAAGAGAAGAAAGCTAACTCGGCCAAAGGGACCAAATAACGCTGTTCTCCAGTCATTTCTCCTCTCTTCATAAAGGGTGTTATCAGCATCTCCACACCTTCCAGCGGGGGCAAAAATCTAGGGCTGAGGACGACTTGCGAAACCCACGACCGTCAAACGCAGGGCGTCAGTCGTGAAGAAGTTTTGCGTTGGCGGCGGTGGTTCGTGTTCGGTTTCTGCATCTGGAACAGGGAGTTTCGATCGGGAATGTTCCCCTCCGTCCCTCCTTCTCCTCCCTGAGCCTTTCGTGTTTTCCCAAATCACGTCATCTTCCATTTGACCTGATTTTGCTACTGCAAGCGACCTAGCCTCGCTGATACTTCTTGCCTGCACCCATGCGTTGAGCACGCTCAAGTTGTGTTCCTTTTTCTGTCTGTAGTGTGAGAGCTTTCCTGGTTCTGAATCATCATTATTATTCGTATTATCATTATTATCTTGCAATAAAAGCCTTGAGCTTATCTTCCTGAGCAGCCTACAGGCTATACCGATGGGAAAAAATGGGAGGGGAATGAACGTTTTAAAAAGTTATTAAAGCTAAGAAAGCAAACACGCACAGTGCGCGAGCTCCCTTTCTATTAAGAAAGGAAATAAGAGAAATAACTTACAATAGGCATGAAATTGAACTGTCATCACAGATGATATTGAATCCAAGGCCACTGTCACAGCATAGGACTGCATGGATGTGTGGCAAAGCGTGATCTATGATAAACATAGATACTGTGGACCCGAATCACACAGTTCGTTAAAGCGATTCGTGGGATATTTTCTCATATGCATTGCACGTTTGATTCACATAATGAAAGTCAAATGTCTGATGCTTATGTGTAGAAATATTGCGTTATGTCATTTTAACCTTTCTCTCAATGTCAGCGGAGAAAAAGCATGTTGCATTAAATAAGGGAATTAAACATGAGGCACCCTACAGCTCCTCGGTCCAAAAAAAGACTAGAATCCATATATTCCAGGCATCTTGGCTCTGAAATAGACTCTCCTTGTTAAATTACTTTTCCTAGATTTCGACTCTAATCCCGAACTGGTCTGAAGACTTTCCCTTGGCAGATAGAGTTCACCTATTTCTTACAACCATGATTTCAAAGCTCCTGCAACAACGGATGATAACGTGAGATTTAATTATCGTAGCCCACGACTGAAGGTCACAGTCCCTCGAATTTTCTACACTAAATATCTAGAGATAGCATCATTTTCAAATTGTAGACTATTTCTTTAAAATCAGAGGCATCGAAAGCATCCATTTTTCTAATTCGCTTAATGATGGAGGAATATTTCGGGAACATCTGATAGTTTTTAAAGACACGTTGGTGTGTTTTTCTAGCGCACATGCGCAATCACTCGGCACTCACATAGTTTTTGCAGACACGATCTACATGATGTTATTTCCTCTGGTCGTCCTGGTAATGAATTCAAAATACAAACCTTTAACTCTCCACATTATATAATATCTTATGACCCTAAATTAACAAAGAGACACATCTTGCAATGTTAGTCTGTGCCTTATTTTTTGCCACTGCGTTTTAAATGGTGCTGAGAAACGATTTGGAAGAACAAGGTAAAAACTCGTTATGTGC
>NW_011898023.1:0-337 GCF_000151845.1 Pteropus vampyrus | reverse complement strand
AGAGCACGGCCTTGAACGGCAGGCATGGGTCCACTGGCCCCCGGGCTTCTAAAACAAATATATTAGAACATTTCTGGATATTTTCTGGCTACCGTGAAGCGATTGTATCGATGACGCTGGCCGCCATAAAGTCATCCTGTCGACGCGTTTTTCTCATCTGTGCACGAATTGTTACACCTCGACAAATATTTCACGTTTCGTTTCCATTTTTGATGTCTGCTGTTACTAAGGCGTATGGCATTGACGGCATTTGGTAGACAACATGGATGCAGACAGTAAGACGATTCATCTGGTTCATCTTTTAAACAGATGATGCCAATGCATAGTTTTGCGACCG
>NW_011898022.1:5733-6566 GCF_000151845.1 Pteropus vampyrus | reverse complement strand
GACATATAATATAATATAATTTTCAAGGGTACAACATAGTAATAAGACATTTATAAAACTCACAAAGTGATTACCCAGACAAAATTAGTACCCATGTGGCACTATACATAGTTATTACAATATTATTGACTATATTCCTTATGTTATACTTTATATCCCCATTACTATTTTGCAACTACCAATTTGTGCTTTTTAATCCCTTTTACCCATTTTCCAATCCCCTTCCCTTCTAATAATCCCTTTTCTCCTTTTACCCATTTTCCAAGCCCCTTCCCATCAAAATATTCTCTGTATCGATGAGTTTGTTTCTGTTTTGTTTGTTTACTTTGTTCCTTAGATTCCACATGTAAGTGAAATCATATGGCATTTCTATCTCTCTGACTTACTCCACCCAGTATAATACCCTTTAGGTCCATCTATGTTGTTGCAGATGGCAAGATTTCATTCTTTGTTTTTTTAAATTTCTTTTATAGCTGAGTAATATTCCATTAGATATATGTACCACCTCTTCTTTCTCCATTCATCCATTGATGGAGACTCGAGTAGTCTTCATGTCTTGGCTATTGTAAATAATGCTGCAATGAAGATATGGATGCACATGTCCCTTGGGAGTAGTTTTTTTGAGTTTCTTTCAATAAATACCCAGAAGTGAAATTACTCTGTCTTTCTTTGTCTCTTGTTATAGCCTTTGTTTTAAAGTCTATTTTGTCTAAGTATTGCTACTCCAGATTTTTTTTTCATTTCCATTTTAATAAAACATTTTTTTCTATCCCTTTACTTTCAGTCTGTGAGTCTTTTTTAATTTGAAGTGTCATGTAGGCAGCATATGTAAG
>NW_011898022.1:0-1613 GCF_000151845.1 Pteropus vampyrus | reverse complement strand
GATCAGTGTTCAAAACCTGAAAAAAGGAAGAGTATTTCTTGTATTCTATGAATGCACAACAATCAGTATCCGTAGTATTCCCATGGCCAACAGCATTCTAAATTCTGATACAGAATCTACAAGAGAGAAAAAGTAAATGGTTGTTCACTGTTTAATTTACATAATTTGAAGTATATGTAGTAAGGGTGTATTCTCTGTCATGTACTTTCTGTAGTAAAAGAAAGAAACAAATTTGTTTGGCTACTGCCACAGCCTTTATGGATTTGATTGTGTTAAATCACAAACTAAATCATATTCCTATAAATTGCTATATTGACAGGGGTAGGCAGATTATGCATTGATCATTTTTTTTCTTTTTTGTCCAACTAAATCAATTTCTCAGAGTTGTCTATGCAACTCCATTAGCAGCAGAATTAATATATATTAGACTTCCTGTTAAAAGACATTGATCAGTTAGCCAACTAAATATATAGAGCTAGCTGATTCTTTGTCACATAGGCAAGAGGTAACATGATTAATGCTAGATTATTCAATGTTGAATGGTAGAATTGAATGATTATGTTTTAGTCTGTTCCTTAGGGATTGTTAGATTACAGAGAGTGAATAGCAGGAAAAAATTGCTGTTGACAGTACATTTATAAATTTTATCAAAAAAATTAAGTATCTTTTTTCTTATTACCCTTATCTAAGTAAATGACAACTTCATTCTACCAATTATGAAAGCTGAAATTTTGAACTTATCTTTGACTCTAATTTTTCTCTTATACTACACATCGAATTCAGCAGCAATTTCTATCGTCTCTAGATTCGAAATTTACACTAAATCCATATACTCCCACAATCTCTACATTTACTCTCTTGTCAATGTACCACAATCTTTTACTCAATAACCTAGAAACTGAGAAAGTGTTAAATATAATACATTCCAAGCCTATAAGAAAATTGCAGTGTAGTTGTTGAAACATAGAGAAAAAAATAATTAAGGTGGTATAAGACTGTACGTGTGTATGTTTATAAATATGCATGCTTATCAGGTGTGCATTTATTTTAAATACTCATAGCTCTATAAAATATAAAAAAAAAAACAACCCTAATACCATGTAAAAAATACATATAATTGAAATGCTCTAAAAAAAGTCCACCAGTGAAGCTCAGTTCTGCTGTATCTCTCAGGATCTGCAGTGATTTTGTATGTTTCCCCAAGTCCACAAAATTTGATTCTTAAATCCACATACTAGGTTGGTTTTAAGTATCAATCTTGAATCCTATAGATGGGGGATCATATATGCTACTTCTCATTCTTTGGGCATAGTATATTATTTAATCTTACTAAGGTAAAAAATCATTATTCTTATCGAATAATGGATACTGCAAAGAATTTTGGCTTTTATCTTATAAATTATAATAAAAAACTGAAGAAAATTATCTTATGGAACCAATAATTATAGACAAATAAGAAATCCATCAAAGCCGTTATACATTTAAATGTGGTTGAATTCTCATTCAATTGTTATTTATTGATTGTCTCTTAGTTTCTAGGCACTGTGCTCAGTCCAGGAATCCAATGATAAATAAGATAAGAGATCCCAAACTCAGAGTTTACACATTACTCT
>NW_011898021.1:3167-5845 GCF_000151845.1 Pteropus vampyrus | reverse complement strand
TAATTAAGAATTTAAAACACGCCTTTTCTTTTTGACATGGTAGGATCAAAATAATCACAGTTATTAATGTATACATACCACACCTCTGGAAACCTGGGGTTCATAAAATTGCTTTGTTCATACTTCACTTTATGTATTTATTTATTTAAATAATCTGGTTTAGACGCAGAATGGTTTCTCGGCCCTGAGTAAATCAGTTAACTTTCTTGACTAAATTCCTTATGTGTAAAATGAATTGATTGTTAAGGTCAGTTGATCTATATGATTTCGGAATTTCTTTGGTTTCCGCTCTAGACTATTGGTTTTAGATTTGCTGTTTTTGTCTAACACAAATCCTAATTATTTAAATAACACTGTAGGTGGATAACCAACTCTAAAATGATTAGTTTTTGTTTCTTATGTGTGTTCAGTTTTCTATATTCATTGATATTCACCCTGACGTGAAGTACGTCACTGAAAGATATGTGCAATTCCTTAATCTTCTGGAGAGATATAGCGATTATAGTTTCATTAGAGAGGTGCCACACGGTAACTTCTGAGCAATTTAATTTTTCCTAAATCAATTTTCATATGCCATGGTACATCTGGAAATGACATTCTTCTCATTTAAAATGGGATGGAAACTTGTATATTTTATATACTCACATGAGAACTTTTCAGTGTAGAAATTGAGAAAGTTGATTATTCTAAAAATCTGAGTGGAATTATTCTTCTAAATGTGTTTCAAACTATGAAATTAAGAATGTTTTAAATAGTTAATTTTTCTGGGGTGTAGAAAATTATATGAATTGTAGCTGTATTTTGCATGTTTCAATTTCACAGTAAGCCTAAAATCTGATATTTCTACCTGATATTGCCTGACTGGCAGTTGTGTCTAGGGGGTGTTTATAAATGTGTTTGGATTTTCTGGTCAATCTCAAAATATAATGTAGGCTAGTGTATGAACATGATTCAGAAGTGTCCTCCATCTTCATAATTAACCAGTTTGTACATGAAAGAACTTTTATTGATTTATAAAACTAGCAAAAGAAATATTTTAAAGTTTAATAAAGCTTTTTGAAGTAAACACTACAGAAGATGAAGCAGAATATCTCAGTGCATTTAGCGTCACGACCAAAAGCAAAGTTATTGACAAAATTACAGGGTCTGGGCTATTTTGCCAGCACCATCATCCACTTGGCTATCTAGGGAAATGTTTACAGCTTTTTAATGGCTCTGCCACCTAGGCAAATCATATATACTTAAGGTAAATGGGAAAAAAAGAAACAAAAATCTTTTTTAATCACTCATCTCTTCTTTAGGAAACTTCTTTCATAGATATATTGTATTTTCAGATTTCGAAGTGCTAGATGGAAATTGAAAAATATTTTTGCTTTCAAAAATTTATTTTTTTTTTTATTGCCTCCAGTATGGGGGAACTGAGTAACTGAAAAGCAGGAATGGAAGAGAGATTTTTTTCAATGTGTCCTTTTTTGTGCCTTTCATGTAAAAGTTTTATAAATTTAAGAGTGAGTGTAAACTAATAATGAATGGGTGAATAATTTGGTTGTGGTGACTCATCTACCAAAAGTATATTAAGCTAGGTAGTTCTATTAAAAAAAGAGAAGCTCAATGTTTTTGTAGCCAAAAATGTAATTAAAGAAACTATCACTATTTTGTGCTTCTAGAATTACATTTATTTTCTTTAATATTCAGGCTACCACTAAAATCAAATGATTTAATAAGATTTTAGATTTTAAGAAAAATGATTCTCCTGAAGCAATAAAAATATAGTCTCCTGGATGAATAAAATTATGAATTACAAAGCAAAATTGATATTCCTAAAGATCTGGCATAGATGAGTAGTTCACTGTAGGCCAGTGTTCAAAGCAGGAGAGGATTATCACCATTCAAATAGGTGAACCCCTTGTTCATGATAGTGTCCCCTGTGGCCCTTGGAATCCATTGCTCTGCATTCACTATTCTGCTTACCAGCCTTCTTAGGAAAATTTACCTATTCCAGAGATTTTGTGAGGCCAACCAAAGTGCTCAACAAACTAAAACTCAGTGTCACCTGTTCCTTTAATTTGGTCTTCCTGGGTCATAAGTGACAGTTTGCTGTGGAGGTTAAATCTTATTTTTATTTTTTATATTATTAGTTTATTTTTTGATGTGTACTGTTCAGTGACTGTTAGTATATTTGTGCAACCATCACCACCATCTAATTTCAGAACATTTTCGTTACCCAAAAAAGAAACCTCATACCCATTAACAGTCACTCCCTATTTTTTTCCTCCTCGTAGTCTCTGGTAATTACTAATCTACTTCTGGTCTGTATGGTTTTGCCTATTCAGAAATTTCATATAAATAAAATAATATAATATAGGGTCCTTTGTGTCTAGCTTTTTTCACATAGCATAATGTTTTCAAGGTCATCTGTATTTTAGCATGTATCAGTACTTCATTCCTTGTTATGAACAATTCGATAGTCCATTCTATAGATATATCACATTCTGCATTCATCAGTTGATGGACATCTGGGTTGTTTTCCCATTGAGACTACTATGAATAATGATGCTATGAACATTCATGTATAAGTTTTTCTTTAGACTTAATGAAGTTTTCAATTCTTTGGGTATATACTTATATATTGTATCACTGGGTCATCTGGTAATTCTGTTTTGAAACTGCCAAAATAT
>NW_011898021.1:0-2237 GCF_000151845.1 Pteropus vampyrus | reverse complement strand
CAAACTCAATCCACTTAATCCAATTTGGCTTTTTAGGTATTAGATTAGGTTAGGTTGAATAACATGTTATACCCCACACTGCCCTCTCCTAATTTATGATCTCATTTTCTTAGACAAGAGGAATAATTATCTATTGCATGTCTACTGTCAAGGGCACTGCTGGCAATATGGCAGGGCCCTGGCAGTGGTTGGAGTTTGCAGCCTCAGTTATAAAGCATGGAGCCTGATGGCAATTTCCACACAAAACATCTTAATAGAGTTTTCAAGTCAGAGATGACTAGTGTGGTCATATAATTTATCATCACCCTGGGACATATTTGAGATTTAATGGTGGGGGGAAGGAGAGGCATAATGTGTTATTAATTATTTTGCCAGACATAAACTCAGAATATCCTGGATAAATAGGAGGTATGATCACATACCCTTGTCATAACAGATTTTCAACAGATGGGTTTTCAAGTGTAAATTAAACAAAATGAAAAGGGCAAGCCAGGGACAAGGGGTTTGTTACCTAAAGGTGCCTATGGAATCAGTGGTGGGGAATAAGGGTTAGAAAGGCCACATCAGGAAGGACACCCTACACTGATGTACTGGTTAAGAGAATGAGTCCTAGAGCCAGAGAGCCTAGCTTGAAATCCTTCTTCTGCTACCTATAAGCTGTGTGGATTTGAGCAAGTTGCTTAACTTTTTAGTGCCTTAGTTCACTCCAGTACAAAATGGGCTTAATAGAAACTTTATCTCATAGAATTATGAGAATCATATCGATTAATATATATAAAGATTTGAAATGGTGCTCACTGTACAGTGTGTGCTATATAAATCTGTAAATATTAGCTAAATTTCTGCAATGATTACTTTTGTGTTTGAGTAGGGATATGGGTTGAGTGCATAGTCCAGGGGCCCACTGATTAGTGAGACTGACATAGGGACTTTGACAAATCTGTGTTGTTGACTGTATCATAGCTGAGAGGGACTTGTAATGAATTTACTATTACCTACCTCTTCAGTGCTTGTCTGCACTGAGCTTCTCTGTTCTTTTCTTTTTTCTTAAGAAAAAAAAAGTTGTTGGAAGCTACTTCTCATTTCCTTTTGAAAATACAGCCCTGGGAGTATGTCTAAGAAAGCTTGAAAGGAACACGAGATTAGTAACATTCAGCATGGACATTTTAGTATGAAATTATCAGCTACCCAGAAACCAGTTCCATGGAGTGACATGTTAATTGATATTCTGAAGTCTAATTTCAAGCTATTAAACTCTGAGAAACACTAAGCATATGTTTCCTCTTTTCATTAGCATGTTAACTGAAACATTGTCAGGTTTTTGGAGGGCCACCTACAAGTTAACTTTTATTTCCTGATAGGATATCCCTTAGGTAATATTCTGGAAAAGTCAAATACTGTATTTTCTTTCTCAGCTTAAGCATTTTCTTCTTTTTCTAATAGAAGAAATACTAAAGATTTTAAGTATTTGGCTAATTTTATTTTTTCAAGGACAGAAATTGAATATTTACTATTATCTAGAAGTTATAAAGTTAATAAGATTAAAATTATTTTTATAATATTAAGGGCATTAGATCTAGGAAGAACTTCATTGAAAATGTATCTTTATTTCCACTTAAAGAAAATTCACTTTTTTTTTCTTTTTATCAATGTCTTTAAGGTAACAATCAGAAATTTGGGCCATTTATTATCTTGTTAGCCAAGATGTACTATGAACCCATTTTTAATTGTTAAGCATTAGAGTGGGTATGGATTCAAAATTTAAGATGAGGTTTTGTCATACCCCAGTTGACGGTGTAATTGAATTTAGAGAACTCTAATATTGATCTAGGAAATAGGCTTGAATTCTTTATAAGAGTTTCTTTTATGATAGGTGGTAACTTTATAAGATTTTGCATTTCTTTGCTTTTTAGTTGATTACTAGTATGCCATGCCTTATAATATTTTTAAAAAGGATATTCAACTTTTATTGAATATAAAAATTAGTAGATGATTGTTCCATTTAATATTTTTTTACAAAGAAATTATTATAAGACTCCTTTAAGCCTTGCTTCTACATTCAACATAAACTTGTTTTATAAAATATAGAACAAGTTTAAAGGGATATTGCCACTTCCACCTTAGAGCAGAGTGTTTTTGTCCTGTAAAAGGTCCCTTTTATTGATTGTGAAAGTTTCGGTTGAGCAGTCATCTTTGATCAAGGGAAGAAAGTATTGGACATCTATCTTGTGGAGTCA
>NW_011898020.1:4098-6404 GCF_000151845.1 Pteropus vampyrus | reverse complement strand
CTTGCGGGGCCAAGTGCTCTGTTCATGGTCACCTCTGCTTTCTAGATACAGCTTTTGTGTGTTTTTCAGAAAATCTCCACAGGCTTGACTTCTGCGGCCAACTTTGTTCTACACTGAGAGAAGGACTCGTGTGTGCTCTTACTCCATGGCACACTAAAACCATGTGAGACTGATGCACGGGTAAGGGATAAGAGCAGTTCGTGTGATGGGAAGTGTTATCAACTGAATAGAAAGTTAAAAATAGGACTTCCGGTTTTCAGTCCTAACACTTAAAGAGCTTGGAAGCTGTCACTCCTATCCTTACAATACTGAATTTAAACACGCTTAAAATTGATGACTTTTCTTGAACCCATCAGACAGCAGGGCAAACTACCACCCCGAATTTGGATGAGAGGGCAAATCCGGAGTGATAGCTGAGATTTACTCACCTGGAGGGGAAGCTGCTGATGCCATAACCTGGCGGGGACACTTAGATGATAATTTTGAGGAAATGCTGGAGGCTGAGTATGGACCAGCATGAGAGTGAGAAACTTGTGGATTCTGCAGTTTTATGGGGTCCTCACGAGCTTTCAACTCCAGGAACCTTACCATATTCTCACGGCGAAATCCAAGAAAGACCCTCTTGTGGCTTTTGTCTGGAGAGGGGAAGAGTAATCGTTGTGAACTATTCTCCAAGAGTTCTCCATAAGAAAAGCAGATGCTTGAGGAAAAGGACTTGACCAGAGTCTTGCCACGGGAGAAAGGCATTCTCATGCTAGCTAGCCTTCTGGTCTCACCCGAGGGGGAAGAGTTTATACCATAGAGAAGCCCTTGTGAAGGTCACAGCCCAGGCTTATTAAAACTGAGATTTAATTATAAGGTTACAGAATGCTTTTCTTCTCCCACACTTTATTACCACATCAGCAGGGCTCCAATGAAACAAGAGTGGATTGTAATGGAAACAGCTGTAAGATGCAGACTGTCTCTTTAGAAGAGGACTTATGGAAGCCCAAAGTCAATGAGGAAGATAAAAATAAGGATACTAGAGGAAACTGAGTACCCCAGCACCTACATTCATAGCAAACTTTAATATAATTTGTCTGGCTCCGCCTCCCCACCCCAAAATAAAATTACATAGCATGCTAAAAAAGCAAGAAAAACACAGTCTGACGAGACAAAGCAAGAATCGGAATGAGACCTGAATATGACACAGATGTTGGATGATCACACAGTTTAAAATAACTATGATTAACAAATTAAAGACCCTACAGGAAAAAGTAGACAACATGCAAGAACAGATGAGTAATGTAGGCAGAGAGATGGAAACTATAAGAAAGAACCAAAAGGAAATTCTAGAACTCAAAGACAGAAATGAGGAGTGTCTTCGAGGATACAGCTAGTGAGACTGAAGATAAGTCAATAGGAACTTGGCAAATTGAAATGCAAAAAATAAAAATAAAAAACCCAGAACATGCAAAAACTGTGAGACAACTGCAAAAAAAATGTAACATATGCATAGTTGAAATGCGAGAAGGAGAAGAACGAGGAAACAGAGCAGAACCATATAAAATAAAAATGGCTGTGATTTTCCAAAATTAATCATAGACACTAAACCACAGATCCAGGAAGCTCAGAGAACACCAAGAAGAGTAAATCCACCCCCGCTCCCGCCCCAAAGCAGCAACCGAGAAACTACATCTACGCATATCATTTTGAGCTTCAGAAATATAAAAGACAAAGATAAAATCTTGAAAGAAGCCAGAGGAAAAAATACAGCTTATTTAAAAATGAACATGGACAAAAGCAATAGCGATCTCATCAGAAACCATGCAAATAAGAAGAGAGTGGTGGGAGATGTTTAAAGTTATGAAAGAAAAACCACTAATATATAATTCTATACCCAGTAAAATTATTGTTCAAAAGTAAAGAAGAAAGAAAAACTTTCTCAGATGAACAAAACCCAGGGGACTTAATCACCAGCAGACCTGCCTTGAAAGGAATGTCAAAGGAAGTAGCTCAGACCTACGTGAAGAAAGAGTGTTGAAGAAGAAATAAAGGCAAAATGAAGTCTTTTACTTTTTTTCATTTTTAATTGCACTAAAGATAACCGTTTAAAGCAATGAGAGTAACAATATATTGGGTTATTACAGCACAGGGATAAGAGAAATGAATAAGTGATAAAGAAGCAGGACATAGGAAGTGGAAATACTCTGTTTTAAGATACCTGCATTACATACACGTGAAGCAGTACGGAGTTATTTGCAGGTGAACTTAGATGAGTTAAAAGTGCATATTTGAAATTCTAAGTCAACTAGTAAAAAGAAAGC
>NW_011898020.1:0-1443 GCF_000151845.1 Pteropus vampyrus | reverse complement strand
GCCTTTTTTTACACTGGGACATATTTAGGGTATGTGTGTTTGTGTTTAAATCCTACTAAGCAGGCATTTTTAATCATAGAAAAGTTCAGAAATTTGAAGCAGTTTTTTTTTTTTTTTTTAAGAGCAAAACATGTAACTCATCTTCGAATTCTCTAACATTTTTCAGGACTTTACTGTGAGACAACTAGACTCTTTATGACACTTAGAATCTTCATGTTGACTCCTCATTTCAGTGAAAATTACTGTAAATATTTTTTTAGTCCTGAAATTTACTGTCACGTAATCCCTAATTTCTCTGCCCTTAAACTTATTAATGGAACCAGTTTCAATTTGTATATTAAATATTAGGAAACTTAGTTTCTTTCTTAGTGTTTAAGTTAAAAATTAATATAAAAAGGCCACATAGTGTGTCTCCCGGAAGGCAAGCATGCCACCTTAGAAACTGATGTCAGAAATCTGTCCCTCGTGGGTGTGGGTGGCCCAGAGCAGCTGGCTGTCAAACGAGGTTTTCTGACGACTCCTGAACGATGGGAGTGAGATGTTCCGTTTCTACGCTGAGGACTCACGATTTCGCCCGGAAAGGTCAGCCCTGCCATTGTCTTCAGCTAGTGGGATGGGAGGCAATGCCGCTCGGGGTTCTGGTCCAACGGTAAATCCTTACGATATCATTGGAAACGTTAGATTTGGAGGCTTTTCTTGAACTTGACATGTTTCTAGGCATAGAAACGTATTCTGTTAATTCCAACTAATTTAAATACCAACAAGACCTTCATTATGAGAGGTGTGTAATTACAGGGCCGCATTTTAAATGGCGAGTCTGAACCACTACTTAAGGAAATCCTCTTATGCATCAAGTTTCTGAGCTCGAGCTCAGTGCTAGCTGAGGCCGTAAGGACACATAGCCATTGATAGAAATTTCCACTGCCATAATATCAAGCCTCTCAAAGGCCTAGTAAAAAGAAACATCTTTTCTCTACTTTAACAGTGGAGCTAGAATCCCTTAAAGCAAGCTCTTCATTCGAATGTCGGTTACTTTTATTTGCATTCATTAGTGCTGGTATTGCAAACAGTTTGTCAGAGGAGAAGAAAAGAGGAGACTGAAGTCCTTCAATAACCTCTCTCATTAATTCTTTGTGCAAACAAACCCTAGCCTGCTAGAAAGCCGAGATAACCTAATGGACGTTTTGTAGATGATATGCAGCCACTTTGTTTACCAGTTAAGTTTTATCAAATAAAGTGGATCAGAAAAGCCAAGAAAAGTTTGCAGCTCTTGTAAAGCGCAAGGCCTATTTTGAAAATCCCTGAAACACCCAATCTCCAGACTTCAGCTTTGAAGAGATTTATAAGAGGCCAAGGTCACAGTTCTTGCAAACAGAGGTAACGGCACATAGAGTTTTTGTTTATTTTCTGTCTCTTAAAAAAAAAAAATCGAATATGGCCATC
>NW_011898019.1:2894-4188 GCF_000151845.1 Pteropus vampyrus | reverse complement strand
TTAATCATTTGCTAAGAGAGGCTCGAAAACACCTCAGACGTAAGCTATTGATCAAACCGTAAAGCAACAGATCATCAACTTCATCGGTAATGAATTAAAAAAAAACAAACCTGGAAATAAACGCAGATATTATCTCAATGGACACATCTGCTAACTATTGACTTCTTGTTTTCTAAATGTTTTTTTATGAAAATTTTCAAACATAGAGAAACGCTGAAAGACCGGTATATTAGACATCCGTCCTTCCCCCCACCCCCCCAATACAAAGTGGCCAAATTCCTGCCTTCATAAAGCTTAAAATTTACTGAATGTTAGCTTATGTTTTCTCCCCTTCAGAATCTGAACTTTCTGGCCCCTATTCTCACTAAGTGTCCCCTCTCCCGTTAGGGTATCCCCAAGTCCAGCTGGATTCAGTTAATGGGTGCTACAACAATTCCCCATCTTCATCACTCACTCACCTAGATGTTCTGACATCTAGGATTACGTAACCAGTTTAGTATAGTTTGTGGGGCCCAGTGAAAATGAGAACGCAGAGCCCCTTATTCAGAACCTATTAAGGATCTCAAGACAGTGAAGCAGAGTGTGAAACCTAGTACGAGACCCTGCTAAAGTGTGGGGCCTTGGGAAACCATGCAAGTCACACACCCACGGAGCTGGCCCTGTATGTGGCATTTACACACAGGTCCCAGCGCTCGTGGAATACGAGACTTACAACATGGCTGTGCTTTTGCAGGCTCACTCGGTCCTCCAGCCCGCAGTCGGCGTGTATGCCACGGCATGAGCCAACCCTTTTCTCCCCAGGCGGAGCCTTCTAGAGCCGGGGAGCCCATCACAGCCTGAACTAGGACTGGTCTTGGTATTTGACTCGCAAGTTTAGTCACAACATATATATCGAGCCCCTTTGTGCACCAGGCGCTTTTTTAGATCCTGGGGCTAGAGCAGGGAAAGAAACAGGCAAAAACGCCCGCTTTCAAGGAGCTTGCATTGGAATAAGGGAACGACAGGCAACAAACAAGTAACAGACACAGTGTGTCAGATGAACATTGGTGCCACGGAGAAAACTAAAGCAGGAAAGGGGGACAGAAAATTTCCGTGGGGGTTGAAATTTTAAGTAGAGTGGCCACGAAAGGCTGTGCCGTGCCTTCCGGGGAAGGTAGACGTGTTAGGTAAGCTTCGTTCGCACGTGAGTTATAGTGCCGTTGGCCGTGAATTCAATGTTAATGAATCGATGCTATATAACAAATAAGGAGTCTTTAAACAGAAACAGATCTTAAAGTAGATGAATGTGTTGTGA
>NW_011898019.1:0-1334 GCF_000151845.1 Pteropus vampyrus | reverse complement strand
CTGTGTTTCCCTAGATTCTGTAAAAGACTGCCATCTGTGTCCATCTAATAACTTCTTGGCTTTGCTCACACTAACGCGAATCTGTTTCTGTTACTCAAAACCGTACGACTTTACCAAGACTAATTCCAGTCCCAGGATTAGGGGGAGCTGATGTGGAATGCAAGTGATTTTAGTGTCCTTGGCCCCTGGCGGTTGCCTTTCCCAGGCTCTGAGCTTTTCTATCGGTGGCTTCCCGCTGAGGCTGTCACTAGTCTCAATAGGGCCAAGATGCTTGGGTCTTTCAGGGCTTCCATTTGCGTGAAGTTGTATCCATCATCAATTTTGACAGCGATGCCGCATGACCAGTGTACCTGGGGTCACCTGGGAGGCTGGCTAAGCAATTCTGTTTGTCTTCACTGAGCTCGATGCATAGGAGAAACCCATAGGAGGGATCACAGGAGTAGGAAGCGTTGGAAAGATGGGATACCTTGCGATTTTAAGCAGGGTGGACTTGAAGGAGGATAGAGGATGAGCCACGTGACTCTCTGAGTGTGCGTGTGTGCGCACACATGTGCGCATGTGCGTGTGTGGAGAGAGTGGTTCGGGTAGAGCAGATACCCGTCACAAGCCCTGAGATAGGAGTGTGCCCATCACATCCGAGTGACGACATGGAGGACGATGAGAAAGAAGCAGAATGGGTCAGACGAAGGGCGGCCGGAGGCGAGGGGAGGGTGACAGCAGGGGCCAGGTCGCGGAGGGCCTTGTCGGTGGCCGTGAGGGCTCTGGCTTTTACTCTGAAAGAACTGAGAAGTCATTGACTACGTTTCAAGAGAGGAGCGACATGCTCTGGCTTTAACTAAAGGGAACGCTTTGGCTTGCGTATTGCCCACATGCTGTACAGGGCAGACTCGGCGAGACTCGTCAGGAAGGAGGCTATGGCAGTGGCCCAGGGGACAGACAGATGGTGATGGCCTGGGGCACCGTGGTGACGCCAGGGGTGGTGAGAGGTAGGTTGTGGAGAAGGTGGGATGAAAGTCTCGCCCAAGGAAATTCCTGTTACGAATGTGGGCACGGAAGCTTCCAGAGAGAAAGTCAGCTCCTCTGGTCTGACGGTGACCGAGTGGCTGAGACGCCACCACGGCACCCAGCACGGTTCCTGCACAGAGGCATCGCGGAGAAATGGAAGCCAGAACCGAATCCGCAGAAGAAGCCCGACGTGACAGAGGATGTGCTCGGCGAGCCATTTATATGAAGTCTGACGTTTAAGAGCCAGGAAAACCAGTCTATTGTGACATTAATCTGAATGTGGTCGCACGTGTGAGAATCGAGTTGACAGGGGCTGGGGGGACCTTCTA
>NW_011898018.1:3226-3717 GCF_000151845.1 Pteropus vampyrus | reverse complement strand
GTTGCTCAGGGTGAGCAGGAAGACAAGTGAACGGGAGGAACGCTCAGTGCTGAAACACGGTGAGGCACCGCGCCCCTCGTCACCTGCAGACACTGATGCTTGAGGACAGTGCCAGATGGGACACCCCCAAACGCCGAACTCGGCAGGGCCAGAGAGCAGCCACGGCGGGGAGCAGCCAGGATGCCACGGAGGCCCTGGGGCCCCACAGCACGCGGACCGCGGCCTGCCCACAGGCACAGGTCTGAGCTGGGGCCCTCTCGGAGACCGGTGCCCCACATAAAGCCAGGAGCCCGTGAGGCCTGCGCCCCTCGCTGAGCAGAGTGGGCAGAGCCCCTCGTCCCACATGTCAGAAAAGCCCCGGGGCCACTGCAACCTCAGCATCCGCGCCCAGGCGGGTGGACGCGAAGCGCCTGGGGCCTGAAAGAAGCCCAGGCAAGGCCAACCTTCAGGGACAGGTCCATGCCGGACCCATGAGACACGCTGGGAACGCT
>NW_011898018.1:0-1527 GCF_000151845.1 Pteropus vampyrus | reverse complement strand
CCGCTCCCTGATGGAGGGCGGGGTGCCTGGCTTGGTCTCTGACTCCAGAAGTTCCCACCTGTGCAACCTGTCACCAGCCCCTCAAGCCAGGGCCATGAGACGCCCAGCCCCCATTTCCGCTCCGTCTGCGAGGGGGACCATGCGTGCGTGCGGGGCCGTGATGTCGTGCGTCCGTCTGCAGGTGCGCTGCGCGGCGGTCTTCGCCCTCGGCACGTTCGTGGGCAACTCCGCGGAGAGGACCGACCACTCCACCACCATCGACCACAACGTGGCCATGATGCTGGCCCAGCTGATCAACGACGGCAGCCCCGTGGTCCGCAAGGTGCGCTGCGGTGCCGGGTGCGGGCCTGGACTCTGGCCTGGATGCTGGCTGCCCGCAGCCCGCAGCCCGCGGCCCCATGGGCGGGTGCTCCGATGTTCGCTTCTCTCCAAGTCACGATTCGCCCAGTGCCCGTGGGTTTGCTTCCCTGAGGGCAGCTTGAGTGACAGGCTCCTTCCTGTCAGGCGACACGTTCGCATCACCGAGACTCAGACAGCAGTGGGCCACAGACGGGTGTGTGGGTGCGCCCCCGCCCCGCCCTGTGTATGTCAGCGGCTGAACAAAACCGTCGATGAAATCGAAAATTTCCTTTTATTCGTCTGAGTGCAGAAATACCACGCGTGGCCCGCTGGTCCTGAAGGCCGAGCAGCCAGGAGCTGGGGAGCAGGGGCGGGGGAGCAGTGCGGGGGGCCAGGTGCGGCTGCAGCGTGGCGCGTGGGGAGGCGGAGGGGGAGGCCGCGGCCCAGGCCGCTGTGGGGAGCCTGCCTTCCCTGCAGCGCCTCGCACTGTGCTCTCCGCAGATGCTGAGCGTCTGGCGTTCCCGGAACAGCTGTGTCAGGCCCCGCGCCCTCCCCTCAGGGAGCTTGTGCTCCAGGGGGCGACAGCCAGCAGCAGGCCTGGTAGATACAGTCAGTGGGTGACGCTGCTAGGGACACGTGAAACACGGAGGTTTGGGGAGGGCAGGATGGCAGCGGGCGGAGAGGGGTCACCGCCTCTGAGCGGGGGGCCGGGGCGCCGCGCTGAGACACAAGCCCTCGTCCTGGGCAGAGTCCTCGTGCCCCTGGCAGCTCATCTTGTTCAGAGCCGCAGGGTGACGCCGTCATGGTCCATGGCACGCGGACACCAGCGCCGGGGGCCCGAGGGTCCTGACCTCAGCTGGGCAGGGACCAAGCTCTCAGGCCTGCCCGCACAGCTCCTTTTTCACGTGCGGCCCGTTCTGGACGCCAGCTATGACCGGTAGCTGGGGACCAGCTGCCGGCGTTCACCAGCTTGTGCAAAATGAGAACGGTCAGGCGATCGTGGCAGGGTTTCCGTAAAGTCGCTTGTATCGGTAGGAAGAGGGTCACGGCCACGTGTGTGTTAGTGATGACAGCGTCCTGTCCTAGATGAGGCGGCGATGAGGGCCGAGGCAACGGTTTCGTCTGCTGACTCGTTTAATGAGCTCACTTGATAACATCAAAGTCAGCAGATTGCCGTCCGCCTCCCCA
>NW_011898017.1:3930-5835 GCF_000151845.1 Pteropus vampyrus | reverse complement strand
ATAAGACTATATATATCAAGCTGGAAGGGGCCTTCGAAGCCTTCTGGTTCAAGTCTCATTTTACAGATAGCAAAACGGAGTCCGGAGAAGCTAAGTGGTTTGCCCACAGTCTCACAGCTTGAGTGTCAGACCTTGGATCTGAACCCCAAGCTTCCCCAGCCCTGCTCGTCTTCCTATGAGTTGCTATGAAGTCAGATTTCCCCAGGTTAGCATTTATGCAACTGAAATTTGCTTTCTTTCTTTATTTTTTTAAAAACAGAAGTGCAGGACCGTGTGTGCCCATTATGTTTTAATTTATGAATTTTAAATGTTATTCCAGCCAAGTGAGATCTCGAATCTCGATTCTACCAGCCATCGCCTTAGCTGCCCGTACCTCCGAGTTCCATGCTATCTGAAGGTGTGACAAGGAGGCATTCTGGGTCTTCATCTAACTTGCTTCTAAGACCACAGACGAGGAGAGGGTACAGAGCAGAGCCGGGCAAGGGTTTCAGTGGCAGTGATCAGAACAGCAGAGCAGGCTGGCAGCCTGGCTTATGTGCAAAGTTTAGGGTGGGATTTGAAGCCAGAAGATTTGACAGAAATTAATAGGAGGCTAATGGACAAAAGAAGGACCAGCTTGAAGCATGAAAGTCAAGTGGCTTTTCCGGGGGGGGCCTAGTAGAACTTCTCTGTTGGAAAACAAACTTCCTGTACTAAGCAGTTAGCAGGACTCAGCCAAGGTCAATAGGCTTGTTTGGGGTAGAAATGGAGAGATGGAGAATCATTGCTTAAGGAGGAGGGATTTTAATTTTCTGAGGACCTACTATGTTCCAGACCCTTCTGCATACCGTATCTCCTTTCATTTTCCTGGTAGTCCTGTGATACCTGTATTATTATTCTCATTTTCCACATTGGGAAAATGAGGCTCAGGAAGGCTCTGTGATTGTCCAGTGGTTACAGAGCATGGATTGAAGCACATCTGATTCCAGGGCCCCCCATTGCACAGTCTCCTCCTCCAGCCAGGGGGCACGTCCGGGACAAGCAGCCCGTGCTCCCCAAGAAGAGCTGGCAGCAGCTGCTAGCTTACAGGCTTCCAAGAAGCAAGAAAGACAGCCACTGGCCTCCACTTTGTCCTGTCAACTCCGCACTCACGGCGACCCTGGGCCAGGAGGGAGAGGGTTCTCTGCTGCCTGCTCCGGCGGCGTCCTGGAGTCCCCATCGCCCCAGCCCTCGGGGAAGCGGGACACTGGCATCTGTGTGTGGCTGACACCACACTTCATCCCCATCCCTGGGACTCCCCCAGAAGGTCAAATTGCACCCTCAGCCGGGGACTCTCAGAGACGCTTCCCTTCCGGCCTAGGCAGAGCAGTGGGGAGCCCACGGCCCTCCCCTTCTCCTTTGCACGGGGCCAGGCTAGCACTGGGCTGGATCAGAACTCTCAGTGCTAAAGGCCCTAAGGCTGAAAGGCTTATATCCGGCCTCCACCCGCCCACTTGCCCCACCAGTTGTTACTTAGGCAATTCAAGACAGAAACAGTGAAGGAAGTCTAAGGAAGTCTAATAAAATTTGAATTTTCCCCATGGTGACTACTTTGATGATTTTTTTTTAAAAAAATATGCTTTCAAAACTTGTTTTTTGTAATTTTTGATGCTTCTACTTTGCTGGTGCTTTAAGCATCATTCGAATGTGCCCGTAGGGGTATTTCTGCATCAGAGTTGGAACCAGACAGGAAAAAGAAAAAAACAGATTTGTGCTGAGTACCTACTATGCACCAAGAACTGTGCAAGGTGTTGACAAATAGAACAAAAATCACACAAGTATTTTTAAAGCTCTTATAATGAGAATCGTAGGAAGAAATGACATGTCTATAGCATTTGTGCCAAATACTACTCTAAGTACTTTTGATACATTAAACTAACTTACTCC
>NW_011898017.1:0-305 GCF_000151845.1 Pteropus vampyrus | reverse complement strand
GCGTATAGCAGGGATAATGTCCAGACGGCAGTGATCATAACAGCGGTATGAATGGTGGTGACGGTCGTGGCAGTGGTGATGGTGATAACGGTGGTAATGGCGGTGACGGTGGCGGCGGGAGGTGGTGTTCGTGGTGGTGCTGGAGCTGCTGGTGTTAGCAGCAGTGTGATTATACAGTAGGGATAACGTTGATGACGGGTGGGGCAGGGAGGAGGGGAGGTGGTATTAGTTGTGGTGGTGACCGCAGTAGAAGTGATGTTGGCCGTGATTGCCCTGGCGATGTGGTGATGTTTGTTGTGGTGTTA
>NW_011898016.1:3546-4521 GCF_000151845.1 Pteropus vampyrus | reverse complement strand
AGTGCCGCAGGACGGGCGGCCCTTACGACGCCGTCCTCGCCAGGAAGTAGCGCCCGGCAGGTGCGCCGCTGCCGCAGGACGCAGGACGCCGGAGCCGTCACGGAGGGAGACTCTCGCTCCTGTGTCTCCCTCTTCGTCCTGACTGGGGAGCGACGCGGGTTTCGGGGGACAGGGGCCTGCGGCCATCTCTTTGGCTTTCGTCTTGTTTTCTTCTGTTTATTGCGTTCTGTTCCACCCACTGCACACAACTCTGTCGTCCTGCTTGCTGCCCGCCACACGGGGATCAGCACGTGCGCGTCTCGGGGACATGAATCTGCCTGCCACACGGGGATTAGGACACGGACACCTTTGGGGACATCGTTCTGTCCTGTACACGGGGATTAGGACATGGGCGTCTCAGGACATCATTCTGTCTGCCACATGGGGATTGGACATGGACACCTTTGGGGACATTATTCTGTCTGCCACACGGGTTTAGGATGTGGGCGTCTTGGGCCACCAGTAGGCTGGGCACAGGGTGACTTCTGTTCCTGCTGCAGCAGCTCCTGAGGCGAACACCTTTCCTATGGTCCCCTGAGCCCCGCCCACTGTGTCCCTCAGTGATAATGTCCCGGCCGCGTGGGTGGATAGGTGGAGACGGCCCTCGCCTCAACCCTGACAACACCCTTGCCGGCCGGAGGCGCCGTGCAGCCTGTCGTGGGGCCTCATGAAGAACTCGATGTCCTCACCGTCCCCGGCCCACCCTGGACGGGAGGCAGCCGTGTGTGCACCATCGTGGAGCCATGTCCGGCTAGCGGGCCCCTCAGAGGCGCCGGCGAGCACGTCGGCGGGAGGCTCACGCGTGTCCTCGCGTGGAGGGGGTGTAGTCTCGTGGAGCCTCTGCTGCAGATCTGGGACCCTCCCCCACAGACCCCGCTGCACGGAGGGCCCTGCTCTGTCTCCCCTAAACCACGGGACGGCAGGACGAGGGTGTCA
>NW_011898016.1:0-1746 GCF_000151845.1 Pteropus vampyrus | reverse complement strand
CCCTTGGGTCCCAGCTCACCAAAGGCCTGTGTGGGGTGCACAGTGGCCCGTTGCTCCGGGGACAGGAAGCTGCATATGTGCTGTCACCGTGTGTTTGCTGCGGACTGGGAAGTCCCACGGGCGTCATGGAACACGGCTCAGCTGCAGGGCCGCAGACTTCCTGCTTCTCGAGTTGTCTCCAAGGCACAGTCCCAAGGTTTCTGAGCGACGACGGAGGCAGCGTCACCCCCTGTCCAGCCGAAGCCTCCAGGGGATCACTGTGATAAGAGCTGCCCGTTCGTAGAGCGAGGACCCAGCAGAGTCGCCGAGGGACAAGCTGCTGCGGAGGAAGCAGACGGAGCAGACGGCCGGGTCGCACCTGCGGACACAGGTGGACGGCCTGAGTGCGGGAGAGAGAACATTCTGGAGGGCCGTCCCGTCTCCTCTCTGCAGTCCGTTCTCACGTCAGCGGCATCCTGCATCAGCCTCCCAGAGCGTCCGGGATTCCTGCCGAGACGACCTCGCGACCTCGCGGCCCGTGACAGTGTTGAGAATGACCCTTGGGAGCGGTTTTCGCCCCCGAGGTGTTTCAGGCTTAAACAGACTGGACGGAGCGAAGCTTCCTGCCTCGTCCTCAGTGACGAGCCCGTCCCCCTCGGCCACCGGCAACCTGCTGCTCTGAACCCCTGTGGATTCGGTGCCCCCCCCAGGGACCACGTGCCACCACCTACTAAGGGACACGAGGCTTGATCATCTTCATTTCATCTTGCAGAAAAATCCGGTCTAGGTTTCAGAAAAACTAGAGAGGAAATGAATTTGTTTTCATCGGATTTGCTTTACTGAGTGGGAATAAAGTCACGCATTCCTGATTCCATCGACTCTGTGTGTCTGTCTATCCATCTGTCATCTGTCTATCTATCTATCTATCTATCTATCTATCTATCTATCTATCTATCTATCTGTCTGTCTGTCTGTCTGTCTGTCCGTCCGTCCGTCCGTCCGTCCGTCCGTCCGTCCGTCCGTCCGTCCGTCTATCTATCTATCTATCTATCTATCTATCCATCTATCATCTGTCTATCATCTATGTATCTATCTATGTATCTATGTATCTATCTATCTATCATCTATCTATGTATCTACCTATGGATGTGTGTATCTATGTATCTATCTATCTGTCATCTATCTATCTATCTATCTATCTATCTATCTATCTATCTATCTATCTATCTATCTATCTATCTACCTATCTATCTATGTATCTATGTATCTATGTATCTATGTATCTATCTATCTATCTATCTATCTATCTATCTATCTATCTATCTATCTATCTATCTATCTATCTATTCATCCATCCATCTATCTATCCGTCTATCTATCTATCTATCTATCTATCTATCTATCCATCTATCATCTATCTATCTATCTATCTATCCATCTATCATCTATCTATCATCTATGTATCTATCTATGTATCTATCTATGTATCTGTGTATCTATCTATCATCTATCTATGTATCTATCTATCCATCTATCTATCTGTCTATCTATCTATGTATCTATCTATCTATCTATCTATCTATCTATCTATCTATCTATCTATATCTATGTATATCTATGTATCTATGTATCTATCTATCATCTATCCATGTATCATCGATCTACGTATCGATCTATTATCCATCTGTCTTCTGTCAGCTCACACATCTTCCTGGTTCTGCGTCTCTGGAGGACGGTACCAGTGCATCTGGGAAGGGAGCTGGGGAC
>NW_011898015.1:2994-5809 GCF_000151845.1 Pteropus vampyrus | reverse complement strand
TTTATTCTTTTTCTTCTTTTCAATTCACAGGCCACAAACCGATGAAAACATGGCACAGACCTAGTTGAAATGCAGAACTGCATTTAGGGACCGTGTGGCCTGGCAGTTCTACTTACCACGCCTGCTCACCTCCCTCTGAGTATTTTAAGTATCACATTAAACCACCGGAAGATCACAACACTCAAAGAGTGAGGTGAGCAAAGACATTTTTACCTAACATAGATTTCTTCTTATATGAGGCTGGGCGATCATACAGCGATCTCTGGATGTCTGAATATTTAGAAACCTCTTTCCTTTCCAGCATGGGGACATACTGTGTGGTATCAGCTTGCTTCATGTCCATGTAGTCACCATTGTTTTCAAAAGATAAAATAACATAACTGTAAAAACAGAAAAATAATCCTTATCCAGGCGCCCCTCTGTAGTGATCGGCAGTATTCGGTCAGTGACAAGCAGGTGCCTACCGTCTGCAGGGTAATATGGTGGGCAGGAGGGCGGCAGAGGGAGTGAAAGCAAAACCAACGCACACCCTTCACATGAGATGACACAGTTGGGAAGATGAGTGTGAATCAATAACCACACAAGTACACAGATCATCTCAATTCAGGTGTGCCTGTCTTAATTCTGTTTTTCAATTCACAGGTCACAAACCCATGCCACATGACCATGTGCCTTAGACAGACAATTCCTGCTACTCAATAGTTTTAGCACCAATTTGGTGTCCATCGAGTAATTTAATGTAAAGTGAACTCACTGTACTTTCCGATGTTACAGAACTTCATATCTGCAGAGATCTTTACAGCCGCTCACAGGTTTCTGCAGTGGGGATCACTATCATTGGCTTGATTTATAGGCCTGGGTTCAGCAAGAACCAGTATGTCAAGTTTGAAGATCCTCAGAGAGTTTCTTTCACTGAGGCATCCCTAGCCAGACCTGCATTCGATAGATCTTAAGCGGACCACATATAAATAGGAATATGGCTCCCTGAACAATTTCAACTCTTGCTCTCATTCAAACCTATCAGCAAGGCCCCCCACATGATATCCTGGTCCAAAACACCTGCACATTATCATGTAACAATCGCCAGCCACCATGACGTGGGACGATGGGGCAGGCAGTTGGACTCTAAGTCTTGCTACCTCCTGGCACAGAATCTACATCTACAGACATGGATTCTGTCAGGACATAGGGTCTCTCTACTGGTGAGGCTCATTAGACAATTATTCACAGCAATGTCTCTCTCTCCGCACTCACCTCCGCGTGCTTTCATCAGCGGGGTTCAATCCGAAGATGTCCAGCTCTTTCTTTGGCTTCTCTGGGTGGCGGCTCAGGAAGCTGTCTCTATTCTTATGCAAATAGTTGACCAAATCCCCATAGAAACAGTACTCAGTGATGATGTAAATGGGGCCTGTAGGGACCAAAATGGGTTAGGAGATGAGTATGAAAATGAAAAACAGAGAAGCCATGAATTGCTGTTTGCACTGGCAAGAGATGTTGCTCAAAAACAACAAGCTTTCATTAGTTCAATGGAATCCAGCCAACTCCATTCAAGGGACTTATATTCGTTGGCATGTTTACAGAACGGAGAATTAAAAAGCCGGTTTGACAGTTTTTACAAAGGTATGTGTTCTATGAAAATCCTCCCTCCCAGGTCAGTAAGCCTACCTGACTTGGTACAGGCTCCCAGCAAGTTTACAATGTTTAAATGCGGCCCCAGGTGAGTCATTATCTTCAGTTCAGACATGAGAGCTTGTTTTTCACTGGATCTGGCTGTGGCTGTTGAAGGAATAAATCACCTATCATTTCAACTGAGCTACCGACTTCCCCAAAAAAGCTAAAAACATGGCTAATCCTGTGATCAGATATTATCTTATTTACCAAGAGTCTAAAATAGAAATAGATAGTGGTTCGATTTAGACCTTAATAACATCCTTAGTCTTTACAGTTAAAAAAAAAAAGTAACTAAAAATCACTCTTGATTTTCCAACATACAGGCAATAAAAACAATGTAAATATATCTAATCGACAAAAGGGTCTAAATACATATAAAACCTAAAGTCTAAAGAACCGAGGTTTAGTCCTAGTTTTGGCATTTACTAGCTCTGTGATTTTGAGCAATTCAGTTAATATCTCCATGCTCAAAAAATCCCCAGGAAGGGAAACTTACGTTTAAGCATCTTTACTGCCACTTTCATGACAGGTTGGGACCGGCTTAATCCATAGGCAGTTCCTTCAACCACTTTCCCAAATGCACCAGATCCCAGGATACGACCTGTGGACAACCAGAACTATTAACACACAGAGACATCAGGTGTCTCATCGGCTTTATTTACCACAGACAGTGCTCATGGGTGCACAGTTGGGTGGTGTTTTTCCTGTAAGCATAATGATTCCTCCAAGACATCATGTCAAAGCCAGAATTGAGGCCACTCGGAAGGAAATTAGTATAATTGCCTTTGTCAAATAACGTTTGCAAAGGAAAGGAAAACACAGACGGGAGAAAGGAGGGTGCAGCACTCCCTGGTGGGAGCATTCTGTCTACCAGCTCCCATGCTGGGCCAGACTATGCTCAGGCTCTGTAGCACTTGCTTTCTGTGGCTCTCGCCCAAATCCCCTGGTCCTCTGCCCTTCTGTTTTCCATATGCAAACATAGGCTTCTTTTGCATCAATAAGTCCTTATCCACTGGAAATACTTAAGTATTCAAGATGTCCTTGACGCTAGTGAGTGATGAAGTAAATTTCAGGCTAGTCCCTTTGCTGCCTGTTTCTCTCGAAGACAAGAATTGCACAGGCTAAAGCTGCCCAGGGAACATAT
>NW_011898015.1:0-259 GCF_000151845.1 Pteropus vampyrus | reverse complement strand
GGCAAATGATACTTCTTTCTCCTTCCATTCCCACACTCAGACTCAAGAGACTGGGTAGTGATATCGTTAGATATGTGAAATGCCGAGGGCGCCTCTGCAAGGTTCAGTCCTGTATCTGAATCTGAAAGAAAGGGCTTCCACACAAATGCCCTGAGAAGGCCCTGTAAGAGTGTTCAGAGCTGAATTTCTGCCTTGGGACCTTCGTTCCTGGAGTCAAAGTTCCACCTGAGGGAGAAAGAGCTCAGCTGATGATTTTTTT
>NW_011898014.1:6953-8923 GCF_000151845.1 Pteropus vampyrus | reverse complement strand
TCCTGGACTTTTACTTTTTGGTAGGTTTTCGATGATTGTTTTAATTTCCATACTGCTGATATGTCTATTTAGATTTTCCAGTTCTTCTTGATTCAGTCTAGGAAAGTTGTATTTTTAAAGTACTGGTCCATTTTTTCTAGGTTATTAAATTTGGTGTTATATACTTTTTCATAGTATTCTTGTATGATCCTTTGTATTTCTGTGATGTCAGTCATAATTTCCATTCCACTCTTTCATTCCTGATTTTGTTTGCATCCTTTCTCTTTTTTCTTTAGTGAGTCTAGCGAGGAGTTTGTCAATTTTATTAACCTTCTCAAAGAACCAGCTCTTTGTTGCACTTATTTTTTCTATTTTTTTGTTTGTTTTCAATTTCATTTGTTTCTGTACCAATTTTGATGATTTTTTCTTCTGCTGACTTTAGGCTTCATTTTTTCTTTCTTTTCCAATTTTTTTTTTTTTAAATGAAGAGTTAGATTGTTTATTTGGGTTCATTCTTGTTTTTGGAGGTAGGCCTGTAGTGATATGAACTTTTCTCTTATGACTGCTTTTGCCATGTCCCAAAAGTTTTAATATGTTGTACTATCATTATCATTCATTTCTGTGTATGTCTTGATACTTCTTTTTATTTGTTCTCTGACCCAGTTATTCTTCAGTAGCATGTTGTTTAATCTCCATATATTTGTGGTTCTTCCTGCTTTCTTTTTACAGTTGTTCTCTAGTTTTAAAGCATTATGATCAGAGAACATGATTGGTATGATTTCAGCCCTCTTATATTTGTTGAGGCTATCTCTGTGTCCCAGTATGTGATCACTCCTTGAGAATGTTCCATGTGCACTAGAGAAGAATATATAAGCAGCTGTTTGGGTGTACACCACATCTTCTCCCTCACCCTCCTCCTACAGGAAACTCTGGCTGTGAGAGGCAGTTTCTTTGTTTCTTCCAGTCCACCACCTGGCACCCGGGGTTCTGACCTGTGGTAGCTCTTATGCACAGATTCCACACTCAGATGTACTGGTGTGCCATTTGGGTGTTTTCGGCTGCATTTTAGATGTTCAGCTTATCGTTGTTTCAAGGGGAGAGATCTGTGGACATCTCTTACTCCGCCATGTTTCTGCCGTCACTCCCTGGTTTACATTTGTGATTAAGTTTTATATCTTTTAGCACAGTTCACGTACAATGAAATGCACATATCTTAAATGTATAATTTGATGAGTTTTGACAAATAACCTGCTTCTGTATCAATATACAGAACATATTCAGTATCACTTCACCAGAGGCAACCATGACTATGATTTCTTTCATATAGATTTGCTTCTAGAATTTCTTATAAGCAAAATCATAGAGTACATACTTTCTGGTGTTTGGCATTTTTCACTCACCACAATGTTTTTGAGGTTCATCCATGCCGTGACATGTATCAGTAGTACTTCCTTTTCTTTCTAAGTAATATTCCATTGCATGAATATACACATTTGTTTATCCATGTACTTGTTGACATTTGGGTTACTTCCAAACTTGGCTTTTATGAATAATGGTGCCGTGATCATTCTTGAACAAGTCTTTTATGGACATACATTGTAATAGTTTGCTAGGGCTGCCATAATAAAGTGCCACAGAATGGGTGGCTCAAACAACAGAAATTTATTTTCTTATAATTCTGGACACTAGAAATCCAAGATTAAGGTGTCAGCAGGGTTGGTTTTTGCTGAGGCATCTCTACTTGGCTTATGGATGCCTGTCTTTTCCTCCCTGTGTCTTCATATGGTCTTCCCTCTGTACTTATCTATGTCCTCATCTCCTCTTCTTATAAGGACACCAGTCATTTGGATCAGGGCCCAGACCTCATTTTAACTTAATTGCTTCTTTAAAGACCCTCTTTCTAAATACAGTCATACTCTGAGGTACAAGGGATTAGAACTTATGTGAATTTGGGGGAACTCAATTCAGCCCTTAACATGAATATTCCTCTC
>NW_011898014.1:0-2088 GCF_000151845.1 Pteropus vampyrus | reverse complement strand
CTGGACTCTCTGCCCTCCACAGCTGGTACACAGCTGTCATTCAGGGTCTTTCTTCCCCATAATCCAGGGGCTACCCCTGTCTTTCCTTGCACCATTTCCCTGTTTCTTGTACCTTTGCTTACTTCTTTGTATTGGAACACATCCTTAAGCAGCTACCAGAGAAAAGGGAAATAGAAAATACATTCTTAGGCCATTTATATCTAAAAATGTATTTTTTTTCACCTTGACACTAGTAGTTTGATTGATACAATATTTTGAGATGGAAAACATTTGTTCTCAGAATTCTGAAGGCGCTGCCTCCAGTCTCTTCTAGCTTCCGTCATTGTTGAAAAGTCTGAAGCCATTATAACTGTGATAATAAGTGATCTGTTGCTTTAATTTTATTAGTATCTTCTTGTTCCCAGCGTTTGCGAATGCCACAGTGATGAGACTCAGCGTGTGTCAATTTCCACCCATTCTCTCAGCACAGTGAGTGGCCTTTTCAATCTAGAAATTCATGGGAAAATTCTTAAATTAGTTCATGGATGATTTTCCCCCTCTCTGTTTTCTCTGTTCTCTCTTTCTAGAACTCCTTTTATTCAAATATTAACCTCTTGGACTAGCTGTCTTTTTTCTTTTTCTCTTCCATTTCTCTGCTGTTCTCGTTTTTTATCCCTCCCGCCCTCGCTACTTTTTTCCTTACTTCCATTTTCGGAGAGATTTCCTAAACTTTATATTCCAATCTTTTCATGGAATTTTTAATTTCTGCTGTCATGTTTACTTTTAAATTTCCTTCCAAAGGCCGGTTTGCTTCTCTGACTGTCTTTTGTAAAAAGTTTTCCTGTTTTTATTCATATGGCTTCTTTGATGGTCCCTGTTTTCCTCCGTTGTTTTTCTCAGCCTCTGTTCATTTACTTTTTTCCCCCTTTCATTAGAGAGCTTTTCCTCAGCTACCTGGTAAAATGAGGTTAATTGCTCCAATTCCAAAGATCACTGGATACTATGAGCCACTGGTGGGGCTTGTGCACTAGGAGCATTGAAAGCACTTGGAGGCTGATGTCCTTGGCTGTTTTGTCATATTGTCATTCAGCCTTCCATCTTAGGCTGCTTGGATCCCCAGGGAAGACTCACCAGTCTCTTGTCTGGAGGAAGAGGGTCTGGCTGCCAACTTTCTGGAATGTGAATAGAAGGGGTCTAGAGTGTTTCTCAGCCTCATGTATACATTCTTCATGTGATCCTTTGGTTTTCAGGACACTGCCGCCATCCTAAACCACTCTTATCTCCCACCCCCTTCCCACCTTGCCCAGAAATCCTCCTAGTAACCTCTCTAGGGCATTCCCATCCAGCCCTTTTTTCATGGTGGGGAAAGGTGAAACATCCATCTGTAGGAAGTGGACCAGGGGATCTGGGGCATCCCTGCTTCTTAAACAACTTTCCATCATTTCTTCTTCTTTTTAAAAAATAATTTAAAAATTTTTAAATTACAATTGACCTACAATATTTTTAGTTTCAGGTCTATAACAGCAATGAGACATTTATATAACTTATGAAGTGATCACCCTATGTACATAATTATTACAATATTATTAACTATATTCCCTATGCTGTACTTTACATTCCCATGATTATTTTATAACTGCCAATTCATACTTCTTAGTCTCTTCACCTTTTATATCTAGCTTCCCAATCCCCTCCCATCTGGCAACAGATAAGAGAATCAAAAAAATATTTGATATGTTAGAATATCTTGAGAGGAGATTCAGACACGTGATCAGGAATTTGGGGTTAAATTATACTAGATATACGGTGATGAAAGGCAATTTGACTTTGGGTAATGAACACATAATGCAATATATGGATGATGTATTATTGAATTGTACACTTGAAACCTATATAATTTTATTAACCAAGTTTGTTCTATATATCTATAAGTCTGTTTCTGTTTTGTTTGTTCATTTGTTTTATTTTTTAGATTCCACATGTAAGTGAAATCGTATGATATTTGTCTTTCTCCGACTTCACTTAGCATAATACCCCCTAGGGTCCAACCATGTTGTCACAAATGGCAAGATCTCATTATTTTTTAAGGCCTTGAAATAGTCCATATTT